>NW_024732462.1:0-8506 GCF_018991925.1 Homarus americanus | reverse complement strand
GGTGTTGTGCTATTGTCGAGTCTGATTTTGCACTTGCTGCTGATGGCAGCGTGAGGGCCTTTACAGTTGCAGCATTTAGTTACCGTGGCAGTGCAGTTTCGGTATGAGTGGCCTTGATTGGCACACTTTGAGCAAGTTATTGTGTTACTGCAACGGTTGGTGTTGTGCCCGAATTAGTAGCAATTGAAACATTGGTGTACATGTATGAAGTGTTGGAATTCAATGTCTCTTGAGGGGATGATATTGCTGCCGATTTTTATTCCGTATGATTTTAATTTGATGGCGTCAGTTTGAGTAGCCGTAGTGATTTTTAACATGGGGAGAGTTCCCATCCGGGCTGCATATGTCATTTGGGGCGTGTTTTGTGAGTTGAGGTCTGTCAATAGGTTAGGGTTGTCAAGGATCTGAGGGATGACTTTTCTACATATGAGGGTGCATTTTGCGCGGTATTCGGGTGAACTGAGGACCGTTAGGCCATTGTCCCTCAGTCTGTTGTTCATTGCTGGGGAGTGGAATAGGTCGGCATCTTCATCAGTTTGTACAAATATTTTGATAATGTCGTCATTGGTGAAGGAACGGATCTGAAATATACATGTCAGCTGGAAAATAAGTGAGGCGAGGTCCATGCACGGTTGGATGGTACGGTCCACTTTGATTTTAATTGAAGGCATGTTAACTGTTTGACTTGGAGATTTATGGAGATCTCCCCTAACAGTCCCTAATTTCCTGCGCCCCTCACGTAGGGGAGGCCCTGCACTATCACAGGGGTCCCCAGGCGAATCGGCAGGCTGTGCTGTCCCTCCACCCTTCACACAAACACGCACTAGCGAGGTGTGGGGACAGAGGGCGTTTCCAGACGAATACTCCCCTGTACGTCAGCTGACAGGGGAATAGGTCCTTTCACGGCACGGAAGAGAAGGATTAGAGTAGAAGAAAAAGGTTTGAAAACTCACTGCCGACTCTCTCTTCACACCAAGCCCCTCAGCAGCATTCGGGGTTCCTAAGGGAGGTCCGATACTGTAGGAGAGGCTCAATGTGTTGATTGAATCAACAGAATTGTCAGTAGGAAAATGGCGGTTAGGAGCTTGGGTTTTCCAGGGTACGTGGGAAGGTGGGATAGGTCCAATGTCTAGCCAATCAGCTGTGACTGTTCCTTCTCCGGCTTCCACTTCGCTCTGACTTCTACTGCTCCTGATTGCGACTGCTCCCGACTGCGACTGGCGACTCACTGATGCGTACAGCCAGAAGAAGAAAGAAAAATGCTAGTGACAGGGGGGAAGGAGGTTCAGAGGAAGAATAAAGGGAGGATGGAAGTGAATTTTAGAAGGAGAGAACAGGTGCAGTGGCTAAACACCGCTTGCGTGAGGGGGTAGGCAAAATGCCCTGAGGGTGCAACAATCACAATCAGGACGAGGCAGAGGGAGGGCGGGAGCAGGTCCGGGCAAGCAAAGGGCCAACGCAGGTGTTCTGATTGTCGTCTTAGCTTAGGCAGTGTTGGTAAAGCGTAGGAAGAACCGCCCCGCCACGGCGGCGGCGCAAGCCGAGAAACGCAGGTGGACGGACTCACAGGCAGCACACGATCAAATCAAACAGAGAAGGTGAAAATATAGAAATTTTGCTAGTCGTAGGGTTGTTTGGAGAGAGATGAAGGTAAAGTCTTTGAGCTATGTCAAAGAGGAACGGAGCGAGTTGGAGGAAGGGTTTTGAATCTTTGAGCTTGAAATGTCAAAGTATTCATAGTATGAAGAAGAGCACAGAGCCAAGACAGATTGCTTTTTACCAAACAGAATCACATTTATAATTATATAGGCTGAATGGTTTCAGTCTTGAGTTAGGTCGATTTTATTGAGAATTGGATGTCACAGACGTTGGGTATGTTTTGATTTGTTTCTGAGAGTTGTGGGTCTTTCAGCTATGTCAGAGAGAAATGGAGAGAGTTGGAGGAAGAGTTTTGAATCTTTGAGCTTGAAATGTCAAAGTATTCGTAGTAAGGAAGGATGAGTGTATCGTAGGAGAGTTATTTAGTAATAGCAGGGGACAGATTTGAGCTTTGTCAAATTGTGAACGGAGATGAGAGTGAGATATAGGTTGTTTGGTTTCAGTCTTGAGTTAGGTCGATAATGTTGACAGTGGCTGGTATAGAGGTTGGGTATGTTTGATTTGGGTTTGGAGAGTTGTGGTGTTATGAGAGGCTTTGTCTGGCGGGGGTGGGGGAGTTTGTGTTTGGGGATTGGCGGGGGTGGAGGTTGTATGTTGAGTTGAGGTGAATTACTTTTTTGCTTCGGGGGGGTTGTTGTGTGAGTGTGTATGCGTTTGCGTGGAAATGTAGTAAGGGGAGAGGGGGAGGGTTAGGATAATTGATATAAGGTCAGGTATGGTTCGGTTGTCGGGAGGAGGGGGGAGGAGAGGAGAGGAGAGGGAGGCGAGAAGAGGAGAGAGGGGCTGAATGTTAAGCACTTATAGTATGGAAGGATTCCTTAGGTGTGATATGATTTAAAGGTTAATGAATAGTTGTATTGAGTCAGGTTTTTTTTTTTTTTTTTTTTTTTTTTTTTTTTTTTTTTTTTTAGAAAGGTGCCAGAGGATTGAAGGTGTTGATTGAGACGACAGTGAGTTTTTTTGGAGGATTGGGGAGTAAGATTGGGCTAAGTTTTTGGGAGGATTGAAGGTGTTGAGTAGTGATTGACGGAGAGTTAGCATTTTTTTTTTATAGGAGGGATTGTGAGTAAGGTTGGGTGGGTTAAGTTTTTCTTTAGGGAGGATTGTAGGTTTTGTTAGTAGTTGGCAGAGTTGGGTTAATCATTGCATTCTTTCTTCCCTTTGGCTAGTAAAGGACTTCTGCAATTGCGGTAGGCTTTTGCAGGTATTGTGAGTTCTGGCCCCATTCTTGAGGGAGAGAGTTTGTGTACAGGTACATTGCACCCCTCCCCGACCTTATTGGCTAAAGGAGGCGTTCAATGTCGTCTGCAATTTGGTACCGTTTTTATTAGGTAACATTCTTGAGGGAGAGGGCTTGCTTACAGGCACTGTGGAACTCTCCCCGACCTTATTGGCTAAGGGAAACGTACATGTCATCCGAGTTAGTATGGGATGGGTAAGTTAGGTATTTGTTTTGGGAGGAGTGATAGGGTGTGGTTAGTTAATGGTAGAATGGTTATTTTTTATTTTGTGTGGAGTGATAGGGTGTGGTTAGTTAACGGTAGAATGGTTATTTTTTTGGGGGGGGATTGCTAGTAACGGCTGGGTATGTTAGGTTTTTATTTTGGGGGGATTGTTAGGGTCTTTTCTTTTCTTTTGTTTGGGGGGGGAGTGTTAGTGCAGGTGGAGTGGGTTAGTTTTTTTTTTTTTTTTTTTTTTTTTTGTCGGAGTGGTCTTGAGTTTGAGTTGGTGGCGTGGGGTTTGGAGTGAGGGGGGGAGGAGGGAATCGTTGGGTGAGGGTTAAGGAGAGGTTAGGTTTAATTTGGGGGGGAAATTTTTTTGGGTGTGGTTATAGGGAAGTTATTAATACAAGGGAGGTGGGAGGGGAGTGTTTGGTCTGTTTAGTATGGAGGGATTTCTGTCTCTGAATCTGCGTGGGAGTATGATGTTGTCGAAATAATCCTCCCATTGAGGGTAATTAGTGAGGAGTGATTCTATTTGTTTGTCACCTAGTTGTCTCCAGTAGATGTTAAGTGGGGGGACGGAGCTGAGTTCATGTAAATGACTATTTCGGGTGAAGGATGACCAGTGTGTGTTATGGATGAATCTTAGTGCTTTGTTTTGAATGACTTGAAGTTTCTTGGCGCTTGATGGTGGTGCTAGCTGGAGTGTGTTAGGTGCATAAGTCAATAGTGGGCGTATGAGGGCTTTGAATAGGTGTGTTTTGGTTTTGATTGATGCGGTTCTGAATCTGTATATATTCTCGAGTGTTTTCTTTGCGATCAAAGCCTTCATATTGGTGTGTAGTGTCATGGTGAGGGTGTTGTTGAATGTGACTCCTAGGATTGTGTTTGTTCGTTTGATAGTTATAGGTGAAGGGTAGGCGATGTAGGGGTTTAGGTAAATGTGACGTGGTTGTCGTCTTTTGGTGCCGAAGTAGGTGATTTGTGCTTTGTTCGGGTTGGTTTGTATTCGCCATCGGAGTTCCCATTGTGTAACTTGTTCGAGTTCCCTGTGTGCTTTGTCTGTTAGGTGATCAAGAGTTCTGTGTCTGACTAGTTGGGTTACATCGTCGGCGTACCGTATTGTCAGAGAGTCGATGTGTAAGGGGTCGGGTAAGTCGTTTGTGTAAAGAATGTATAGTGTTGGGGACAGGACTGATCCTTGTGGGACTCCTGCATGCAGTGTGAAGTGGTCAGAGTAGGCAGGTGTGACTTTTATCCTCATTTTTCTGTCTGTTTGGAAGTTACATAGTAATTGTTGTGATTTTTGAGGGAGGTTAAAATTGGTGCATATCTTATACTTTAATCAATCGTGGCAAACTGTGTCGAAGGCTTTTTGTACGTCTTTTGTAATGAGTGCTATCTTGTATGCACCTTTGTTCATGTGGAGGTAGTTTGTCATTATATTGAGTGCGTCTTGAGTTGAGTGGTGTGCTCTGAAGCCGAGCTGCTTGTAGGACAGTAGTTGTTCATCTTCAAGGTGGTATCTGAGGCGGGTGTTGTATAGTCTTTCAAAAGTTTTGCCTAAGACTTCTAGTATGCTGATCGGTCTGTAGTTTTGAGGATCTGTTGGGTTTTTGTTTGGTTTAGGTATCATGACGGCTGTGGCTGTCTTAAAGAGCTGTGGGAAGTATCCTGTAGCCAGTTGGGTGTTGTAGAGGTATGTAATGGCTGTGATTGTTTCTCGGGGCAGGTGCTTCAGGATTGCTTGACCAATATTGCTGTCACCTGGAGTTTTCTTTTTGGTTTTGTCCAGTGCTTGTGCGACTTCTGTTGGGGTGAAAGGAGCAGTGAGGGTGTGGTCCTGTGTGAGAGTGGAGGTATCTATAGTGTTGTCAGGAGTTGTTCTGTCGTGAAGTGTTTGCATGTGTGTGGTGATGTTGTTTATGTGGTTTAAGATGTACCTTTGTTGTGTGGGGGTTGTGGGTGGAAAATGTGTTCCCAGTGTTGTTTTAGTGTTTGTGCTACGTCGGCTGGCTCATTGATTTTCCTACCATTTACTAGCAGGTGATCAAAGGGGGGTTTTGCAGTTCCTTTCAGCTTGGCGATCCTTTGCAAAAATTCTCGGGGGGTTATGTGTTCTGTGTTCCTGGGCAGCCTCTACGAGTTTTGCCCAGTGAACCTCATGATCTTGACGGAGGCTATGGATGATGTGTGTTCTTAGTGTGGAGATGTCTGTGTAAACTGGTGCTAGGTTAAGTTTGTTTAGTTCGAATCGTGTCCTGTAGCAGTGAAGTAGGCGTTGAGTTCTTATGGAGGGTGTGAAGGAGTATTTTTTCTTGAACCGGTGTTTAGGAATGTGGGTAGCTGCTATGGCGGTGATAGTGTTGAAAAGGTGTGTCCAGGTTTCCTCAATCATCCTAGTGGGTTGGTGTTCGAGGTTGAGAGTGTATTGTTGTTCAGAGAGTGTTTTCTTGAAGGCATCCCAATCTGCGTGTTGATACTGGTATTGAGGTGAGGTTGCTGGGAGGAGGATGGGATTGTTGGAGAGGTGAAGAGTGATGGGAATGTGGTCTGAGCCTGATAGGGGGCCGGGAGTGATGTAGTGTTGGAATTGGAGGCAGGGGTGTTGGTGATGACGATGTCTGGAGTGCCTTTGCCGTGAGCAGCGTAGAATGTGGGGAAGAAAGGGCCAATGTGGTGAAGGTTTTTTTGAGTGACCAAAGCGTGTAGTTGTTGGCCAAGGGGGTCGATGCGGTTGTGTTGGAATGCGGTGTGGTGTGCATTGAGGTCGGCCATTAGTATTACAGGTAGGTGTGAGTTGTTAAAGATGGAGTTTAGGTCTGTGAATGGGATACGCGAGTTAGGTCTTGAGTATGTTGTGCAGATGATAATCTGTCCGTGTTGAGTGTAGATTTTGGCGGCCATGAAGTGTTTGAAGGCAAAGTTGGTGATGAATTCGTGTTTCATGGAGGATCTGATGAGGATTGCAACGCCCTCGAATAGTTCGTGGGGTGATTGTCTGCTTGTGTAGCCGAAGTGCTTGATTTTGGTGTCTGTGCATATTGAGTTAAGGAGGAGGATGTCTGGGTTGTGTTCTTGTATGAGGAGAGAGATGGCATGTCTGTTTGAGTGATATGCTCTACAGTTGTATTGCATAATGGTGATCATGTTGTATAATTTGTTACTTATAGGAGATTGAAATTCTGGGGTGCAGAGATGAGGTCTAACTTGTCGAGTGACTGTGAGCGAGGTCTGAGTGAGGTGTATGTAGGTGAGGGATGGGCGGTTACGTGACTGTGTGTGTCGGGGAGTCGGGAAGAGGAGTGGAGTGTGCTAGGTTCGTGTCGGGGTTGTTTCCTGTTTTCTTTGGGGTAGTGCCGAATAGATTTACTTTAATTATAGATTTAGTTGGATGTGTGTATTTTATAATTCTTTTGCAGTCAGGTGTGTAGGAAGAAAGGGGGGAGGAGTTTTTCCTCTTAGGTCTAGTGGTCTTGACCACCATTTCAGTGGGGGGATGGGCAGCCATTTTATTCTTGGGAGTCTGAGGTGTTAGGGGAAGATTGGGTTTGGTTCGGATTTTGGAGGTTCGGGAGTTCATCGTAGTCGTGTGGGAAAAGTCAGGTGTAGGCAAGGTCAAGGTGGAGGGGTCGGGAGGTTTTCGAATGATTACTCCGGGGGGTGAGGTAACAGTAGGTTGGTGAGATAAGTCAGGTGTGGGCATGGCAGAAGTGGAGGGGCGGAGGGAGATTGCAGTGGCTTCTCTGGGGGGAGGGGGTGGCATGCTGGTCCGGTCGGGGATGGGGGCAGTGGGGAAGATGAGGTCGGGACCGGTTCTGAAGGAATCAGGAATGTGTATGGTAGGGAGGCCGTTCTCCCTCAAACCATCAATTGCCAGTTTCAGAAAAAGAGACCTGTTTCCGTTGCTTAGGGTATGTGCCAGAAGTATGATGGTGGTGATTTTTGCGTCCATGTCGGAGGAGGGTGGGGGGGCGGTCACGTTGTTGGTCCAGCAAGTGCGGGTGGGGAGGGCCGAGGCAGTAGGGAGTGAGTGGTGGGGAGGTGGAGGTGGTGCTGTAGGAGGTGATCGGCGGGGAGGGAGTGGTGTTGTGCCATTGTCGAGTCTAACTTTGCACCTGTTGCTGATGGCAGCGTGAGGGCCTTTGCAGTTGCAGCACCTTGTTACCGTGGCAGTGCAGTTTCGGTATGAGTGGCCCCGATTGGCACATTTTGAGCAGGTCATTGTATTACTGCAACGGTCGGTGTTGTGCCCGAATTGATAGCAATTAAAACATTGGTGTACCTGTATGTAATGTTGAAATTCAATGTCTCTTGAGGGGATGATATTGCTGCCGATCTCAATTCCGTATGATTTCAATTTGATGGCGTCAGTTTGAGTAGCCGTAGTGATCTTTAACATGGGGAGAGTTCCCATCCGGGCTGCATATGTCATTTGGGGGGTGCTCCGTGAGTTGAGTTCTGTCAACAGGTCAGGGTTGTCAAGGATCTGAGGAATGACTTTCCTACATATGAGGGCGCATTTTGCGCGGTATTCGGGTGAACTGAGGACCGTTAGGCCACTGTCCCTCAGTCTATTGTTCACTGCTGGGGAGTGGAATAGGTCGGCATCTTCATCAGCTTGTACAAACATTTTGACAATGTCGTCACTGGTGAAGGAACGGATCCGAAATATACATGTCAGCTGGAAAATAAGTGAGGCGAGGTCGGTGCACGGTTGGATGGTACGGTCCACCTCGATTTTAATTGAAGGCATGTTACCTGTTTGATTTGGAGATTTATGGAGATCTCCCCTAACAGTCCCTAATTTCCTGCGCCCCTCACGCAGGGGAGGCCCTGCACTATCACAGGGGTCCCCAGGCGAATCGGCAGGCTGTGCTGTCCCTCCACCCTTCACACAAACACGCACTAGCGAGGTGTGGGGACAGAGGGCGTTTCCAGACGAATACTCCCCTGTACGTCAGCTGACAGGGGAATAGGTCCTTTCACGGCACGGAAGAGAAGGATAAGAGTAGAAGAAAAAGGTCTGAAAACTCACTGCCGACTCTCTCTTCACACCAAGCCCCTCAGCAGCATTCGGGGTTCCTAAGGGAGGTCCGATACTGTAGGAGAGGCTCAATGTGTCGATCGAATCAACAGAATTGTCAGTAGGAAAATGGCGGTTAGGAGCTTGGGTTTTCCAGGGTACGTGGGAAGGTGGGAGAGGTCCAATGACTAGCCAATCAGCTGTGACTGTTCCTTCTCCGGCTTCCACTTCACTCTGTCTGACTGCTACTGCTCCTGATTGCGACTGCTCCCGACTGCGACTGGCGACTCACTCTGATGATGCGTGCAGCCAGAAGAAGAAGAAAAATGCTAGTGACAGGGGGGAAGGAGGTTCAGAGGAAGAATAAAGGGAGGATGGA
>NW_024732461.1:0-13639 GCF_018991925.1 Homarus americanus | reverse complement strand
TACAGGATAGTTTTTTATATCAATTCATAAACTCGCCCACTAGAGGAAATAATATCCTCGATTTAGTTCTCAGTAATAATGAAAATCTAGTAAAAGATGTTGGGATTGGAGACGAACTAGGAAACAGTGATCATAAAGCCATATATTTTAACATAATATGGGATGGCAGGAAGAAGGAAAATTCGGCCTTGATCCCGGATTTTAGGAATGCTAATTATGGTAGCATAAGGAGAGACCTAAGGGATGACCCTATGGTCAAAAGATTAATCCCCCCCACACCTCCGGAAACTGTCAACTTAGGACGGGATAACCCCGAATTTAATTTAGCAGCTACTTATGAACAATTTATTGCGACAATCAATAATGCCCAAAATAAACACATCCCTAAAAGAAAATTCAGATCGATACGGAACCAAACGCAAATGGGATGAATAAATAGACCTTAGATCTTCTATAGGAAAAGAAAGGAGTATATAGAAAAGTTAAGAAAGTTGCGAAAATCACGCATTTGGTTACCATTGTCTGAAGTAGACAGGTAGTATAAACAGAAATTAGGAAAGCAAAGAGAAATTATGAAATCAAGGTAGCAAACGAATCGAAATATACCCCCAAAGCTTTTTATCAACTGTATAAATCAAAGGTTAGAGATACAATAGGTCCCCTTAAAACTACGACAGGAGAAATGACTGATGATGAGTTAGAAATGTGTAGTACGTTAAATAGTCATTTTCGCTCCGTATTCACAAATGTAAACCTAGCACAGTTTCCAGAAGTTCATAAGGTATTTAACGACAGTATAGAAAATATGTTGATGAATATCAATATTACTAGTAACGATGTGCTTAAAGTAATTAACAAACTGAAGCCTCATAAATCGCCTGGTCCAGACGAGGTATATGCTAGAATATTAAAAGAATGTAGAGATGAGTTGAGTAATCCATTAGCAGTTTTATTTAATAAGTCATTAGAATCGGGCCTAGTGCCAGAAGCTTGGAAACTTGTAAATGTAGTTCCGATTTTCAAAAAAGGTGATAAATCAATTGCATCAAATTACCGTCCCATTAGTCTCACGTCAATCATAGGCAAGTTGCTAGAGTCAATTATTGCTACGAAAATCAGAAGCCACCTTGAAACATTCAACTTAATTCATTCTTCTCAGCACGGGTTCACCCAGGGACGTTCTTGTCTCACAAATTTGCTTAGCTTTTTCAGAAGTATATGAAGCGGTAGATAATGATAAGTCATATGATATAATTTATTTAGATTTCAGTAAAGCATTCGATAGAGTCCCTCATGAGAGATTGATAAGGAAGGTAGAAGCACATGGAATAGGTGGATTATTATTAAAATGGATTAGGTCATGGTTAACTGGTAGGAAACAAAGAGTCAGCATAAATGGATTTAAGTCAGACTGGGGTGCGGTCAAAAGCGGAGTTCCCCAGGGATCTGTATTAGGCCCTCTGCTGTTTGTTATATTCATTAATGATCTTGATTTAGGTATAACTAGTAGGATTAGTAAATTTGCAGATGATACCAAAATGGGGAGAGTGATAAATTCAGACAGTGACTTTGAACACCTTCAAAGAGATCTAGATATCTTACATGAGTGGTCAGTAGACTGGCAAATGAATTTTAATAGTGATAAATGCAAGGTACTACAGATAGGGAAGACGAATACAAACGTTAAGTATAAACTAGGTAACACGGAAATAGAAAACTCAGTTTGTGAAAAAAATCAAGGTGTATTTGTTAGCAACGACTTGAAACCTAGAAAACAATGTATTAGCGTTCGCAACAAGGCAAACAGGATTCTTGGGTTCATATCTAGGTCTGTGAGTAACAGAACTGCTGACGTTATCTTGAAACTTTACATAGCATTAGTGAGGCCACACATGGATTATGCGGTTCAGTTCTGGTGTCCTTATTATAGAATGGACATAGATTGAGAGTACAGCATGGTTAGCCAAAAATGATCCATATTATTAGAACCTTCCATATGAAGGAAAGACTGAAAAGTTTAGCTTACATTCATTAGAGAGGCGAGAGTTGTGGGGGAGATACAGGGAGGTGTTGGGTAAGTGGGATTAACAAGGGTAAAATGGAAGATGTTCTGAAGCTCAGTAATAACGAAATAACTAGAACAAATGGCTTTGAATTAGATAAATTCCGATTCAGAAAGGATATAGGCAAGCACTGGTTTGGTAATAGAGTTGTGGATATGTGGAATAGGCTACCGAGTGCTATAGTAGGATCGGGGACCCTAGGGAGCTTCAAGACGAAGTTGGATAGGCACATGGAAGTGCTGGGATGGGTGTGAAAGGGATCTGCCCTGTATGGGCCAGTCGGCCTCCTGCAGTATCCCACTTTCTTATGTTCTTATGTTCTTATGTTCACCTCACAATCTTTACTACATCTCACCTCACAATCTTCACTACATTTCACTTCACAATCTGCACTACATCTCACTTCACAATCTTCACTACATCTCACTTCACAATCTTCACTACATCTCACTTCACAATCTTCACTACATCTCACTACACAATCTTCACTACATCTCACTTCACAATCTTCACTACATCTCACTTCACAATCTTCATTACATCTCACTTCACAATCTTCACTACATCTCACTTCACAATCTTCACTACATCCCACTTCACAATCTTCACTACATCTCACTTCACAATCTTCACTACATCCCACTTCACAAACTTCACTACATCTCACTTCACAATCTTCACTACATCTCACTTCACAATCTTCAATACATCTCACTTCACAATCTTCATTACATCTCACTTCACAATCTTTCACTACATCTCACTTCACAATCTTCACCATATCTCACTTCACAATCTTTACTACATCTCACTTCACAATCTTCACTACATCTCACTTCACAATCTTCACTACATCTCAGCCTCTCACACCTCACTACATCTCCACTCACGAATCTCACCACATCCTTGCTCACAACTTCATCACGCCTCGGCTGCAGTAATTTTTAATGGGATTCACGTAAGAAATCTTAATTACATCCCACTTCCACAACCAAAATACCTCAGCCGTGTTCCGCCAAGCATCTTCACCACATCTCACTCGCACAATCTTCACCATATCCTCACTTCACAATCTTCACTTACATATCACTCACAATCTTCAATTACATCTCACTCTAAGAGACCAATTTTCACATCTCACTCACAATCTCTTTTACCACATCCCACTCACAATCTTCACTACATCCTCACTCACAATCTTCACATCTACTCACAATCTTTCACATCCCCACTCACAATCTTCATTCACATCCCACTCTCACAACTTCAATGTAGATTCGGCTCTCACAATATCTTCACTACATCTCACTTCACAATCTTCACTACATCTCACTTCACAATCTTCACTACATCTCACTTCACAATCTTCATTACATCTCACTTCACAATCTTCACTACATCTCACTTCACAATCTTCACTACATCCCACTTCACAATCTTCACCACATCTGACTTCACAATCTTCACTACATCTCACTTCACAATCTTCACTACATCTCACTTCACAATCTTCACTAACACCATCCTTCATCAATACATATAACATCCATCATCACTACTTATAACACCATCCATCATCATCACTACATATAATACTATCCATCATCACTACATATAACACGATCCATCATCACTACATATAACACCATCCACCATCACTACATATAGAACCATCCATCACGACATATAACACCATCCGACATCATTACATATAACACCAACCATCATCACTACATATAACATCATCCATCATCACTACATATAACTCCATCCATCATCACTACATATAACACCATCCATCATCACTACATATAGAACCATCCTATCATCACTACATATAATATCATCCATCATCACTACATATAACACCATCCAACATCACTACATATAACACCACCCATCATCACTACATATAACATCATCCATCATCACTACATATAACTCTATCCATCATCACTACATATAACACCATCCAGCATCACTACATATAACACCAACCATCATCACTACATATAACATCATGCATCATCAATATATATATATATAACACCATCCATCATCACTACATATATTACCCTCTTATCATCACTACATATAACACCATCCATCATTACTACAATATAACGCCATCCTTCATCACTACATATAACACCATCCATCATCACTACATATTATAACACCATCCATCATCTTTACAAACACCATCCCTCTTTACTATAGTGATAAACAGAGCTTTATTTTGTTGTCAATTTCTTTAAATTCCAACCTTATTAAACCGTAATTCTTTCTGTATGGTCAAATTTTGATTTGACCTCAGTGAGAGAGCTGTTAGTGTCAGTACATCACAATGGTGTTCCGACGCACTGTATCGAAGGTGACTAAGGTGGAGGTGAAGCCTTGCCAGATGAAGGAGAAGGGCCCCCGATCTAACAAACTGCAGACCACAAAACACACTAAGACCCAAAACAACAAGACCCAAAACAACAAGAAGAAGAAGGAAACTACCACTTTCTGCCGTGTACAAAAGGACCAGTACCTGCCATGGGGAGACTACATCTTCACCGGGAAAAAGACACAAAAGAAGCGCTGAACCTACGCTTCTGATATTTAAAAATACTGTAATAAAAAACATATTAATTGATTTTGTTTGTATTATTTATGCTTTTTTTTATTTTCATCTGTAAACGTGCTGTTTTGGGAATATATTTTGAGTTACATAATATTTAGGTACAGCAGTTTATTTCACTGTATCTACTTGTTTACCAAGTAACTGGACTTACAGTCTCCGATCGGGATTCTCAAAACAAATATTTGGCATCGAACTCCGTAAGTGAGCTCGTAATCTAGCCTGTAACTTACAGGACCTCAACACGATCAACCTGGATATAGTAGTCGCTATTTCCGGATTGCATGAAAAAAAATTAATAATATATGTTTTAATAATGCTTGTTAGACTTGTTTTATCATAGAATAATGAAGAAAATGTTTTGTACATCAACATACTAAAATACAATATTAGTTTTTTTTTACGACAAGAAGAGGCTTGGCTGTTCTATTTCTCGCTTTATGGAAGAGATGCAGCTTTTGTCTTCTTACAACTTTTCAAGTAATTTGTACCAAAATAGAAGATTTTTATTGTCCACATTTAGGGTATATTTTTTTATGACTGAATAAACTTGCAGATAGACCTTATTAATGTGGTATAGCTGTAAATATCCTTCAGTAATGAAATCCAAATATGAGGTCAAGTGAACATTTTTGCTTAGACTCCGCCTTTGTTAGGACCAAGTTATAACAAGTTATTCTGCCAAGTATCCAATAAGTACCCATGACTCAGAGTTAAATAATACCTAACCTAATCTAAGTTCATCAAACTTAATAAAAAAAGTGGGGCAAAAAATAAGTGGTAAAGAAATTTTTTTCTCAGAAAAAGAATTATATTCAGAGGTTTTTTATCCGATACCTTCAGTCGTGATTATTTTGATGCAAAATTAGTAAAATGTATTTAACCCTAACACTACCTCACCTTACCTAATCTTACCTTACCTTATCTAACCTAACCTAATGTTACCTAACCTAACCAAGCCGCAACGCTCATGACACAATTGAGTTCTCTAGAAAGTTTTAATTTCATTTTCTTTTTTTAAAAATACATTTGCAGAGACAACAAACTTTTGATAATTATTTCTCCAACATATCTATAAATCTGTTGATGATATATAAATTTAGGATAGGTTAGGTTTGGTGTGATTAGGATAGGTTAGGCTAGTTTAGGATAGTCTAAGTTAGCTTAGGAAAGGCTAAGTTAGGTTACGATACACTAGGTTAGGTTTTAATCTGCATGATATTTTTACTGAACTTTTAAACGATGTTATAATCCTGGCAGCAGGGTATCGATCACGAAAATAACACTTTGGTAGTTATAACATTTGATAAAGTTTATTATTACTGTAACATGAAACAAATCACTATAGCTGTACTTATCAATCCAGTATTAAATCTGTATTATCTTTGACCATCGCTCATTGGCCAGCTTATCTCTGCACTGTTCTCTGATATAATAAAGTATTGGTGAATGGGAATATTAATCATTTGTGAGTCACTTACTATAAAGGAAACTGTAACGGATTCTATGGACAGTTGGGAATATTTTCACGGAATAAGTCGGAGTAACTCCCCTCTTGCCCAAAAGCGATCCAAGGAGTTAATTCACAGAGCGAAAATCTAGACGAGTCTTCCTTGTTTGTTTTAGGTCATAACAACGAAAAGTTTAATAATGTTTATTACAATGAATCAGGTTTTACTGTAATTCTTCTTTTTTATATTTTTAGTATTTTGTAGATTTTTTTCACCCAGTTCATTTCTTGTTTAGATTCATTATTGCAATTATTTTTATTACAGAGTTGAATTAAAAGTTTATATCTAAGTATTTTACAGCTTCACAAATACTTTTATAAAATGTTGATACACACAGTGGACAGTTTTTAGTTCTTTCTTGTAATACCTCAGTATTACTCGTTAAATTCTTACCATTTACACCTGACCATTTATTTATTTATTTTACAAATTGTTTAAAGAGAGAACATCACCAGCAGGATACAGATGATGAAGTAAATAGAAGTTTGTAACCTAACCCTACCCCCACTGCTACCCCTCCCTCTTGTCCCACATTCTTACTCATCACTCCTACCCCTTACTCCTACCCCTTACTCCCACCCCTTAATCCCACCCCTTATTCCCACCCCTTATTCCCACCCCTTGCTCCCACCCCTTCCTTCTACCCCTTACTTCTACCGCTTACTCCTACCCCTTACTTCTACCCCTTACTTCTACCCCTTACTCCTACCACTTACTCCTACCACTTACTCATACCCCTTACTCCCACCCCTTGCTTCCACCCCTTGCTTCCACCCTCTTACTCGTACCCCTTGCTCCCAACCCTTACTCCTACCCCTTACTGCCACCCCTTACTGCCACCCCTTACTCCCACCCCTTACTCCTACCCCTTACTCCGACCCCTTAATCCCACCCCTTAATCCCACCCTTACTTCCACGCCTTACTCCCACCCCTTACTCCTGTTCCACTCCCACCTCTTACCCACCCCCACTGCACCCCTTAATTCCCACCCCCTTACTCCCACCCTTGGCCCACGCCTCCACTCCCACCCCACTCCCACCCCTACTACCACCCCTACCCCGCCCCCACTCCCACTCCCCACCTCCCCACCCCTTACTCCTGGGTTAACTCTAACTCCCACCGTCACCCCACGCCCCCACCCCATGCCCCATCCCACCCCCAATCCCCACCACTTCATCCCCAACCTGCTGTTCCCCAACCCCACTCCCCACCCCCCACTCCCCAACCTCACCCCCAACCCCACCCCACCCCCACTCCCCACCCCACCCCACCCCACTCCCCCACCCCACTCCCACCCCACTCCCACGCCTGACTCCCAACTCCCCTCATCTCAACCCCACTCCCAACCCCCACCTCCCAACCCCCACCCCACGCCCCTACTCCCACGCTCTTACTCCCACCCCTTACTCCCACCCCTTACTCCCACCCCTTACTCCCACCCCTTACTCCCACCCCTTACTCCTACCCCTTACTCCCACCCCTTACTCACACCCCTAACTCCCACCCTTACTCCCACGCCTTACTCCCATGCCTTACTCCCACCCCTTACTCCCACCACTTACTCCCACCCCCTTACTCCCACCCATTACTCCCATCCCTTACTCCCACCCCTTACTCCCACCCCTTACTCCTACCCCTTACTCCCACCCCTTACTCCCACCCTTACTCCCACGCCTTACTCCCACCCCTTACTCCCACCCCTTACTCCCACCCCTTACTCCCACGCCTTACTCCCACCCTTCACTCCTACCCTTCGCTTCTACCCCCACTGTTACCCAACACTACGCTGGTAATTGAAGACATCATACATTTGTTCACTTAGACACCACTTATTATTCAGGACCTAATGGCTATAATATCAGAGTCATTATTCTTAACTCAACTTTATATATATATCAATTGTCAAAAACCTTCACTACAAGAAAGAAAAGAACAGTCGGGTATGGCAGAAAATGTAATAAACGAACATGGAGTAAGACATCAAGCTCCATATTGTAAACAAGATCATCGTCATTGTTTATTTATTGCGAGGAAAAATATTGTTCGCAATATAATTATAAAAACTTTCTGTAATTCATTCTCTTCATTACACTAAAAGGTAATGAAGTATATAAAGAAAATAGTTTATAAATTACTAAAATAAAAATACGTATAAAAAAGTAAAATAACATCTATTGATGGAATAGAAAAGAATTATATCGTAAGTGGGTAAAAGATTTCTTGGGCAGGTTTTAGAATACAATAACTGTTTTCTGCATTACACCGATGGTTCCAAGTCAGAAATTATCCTTAAGTTTTGTGAATCAGTATTTACAGTTTTTCTTAAAGGGTGACTTAAGTTACGGTCACACGATCCCTTTGATGAGCAATTGATTTGGAGCAAGAAATTACGAGTAATTTCTTCCAAATGTGGTCACACGAGTGGCTCTTGGTTCAGTTACTACAGCAAGAAAAAAAAGTTAACGCCGCTGTGCGAGTAGAAGGGAGACGGAACATCACAACAACAATGCAGACGACGCAGCAGCTATCCTTGGTATTATTGTTATTATTAAAAAGAAATGAGAGAAAGCGAAGAAAAACTATTGGGGACTCGTAAGTGGCTGGCGAGGAGTAGGAACGAGTGTTTAATATAGACTGGTTCAACTATCGTAGTTACAGTAGGGAGGGTTGTTAGTGTGTGGAGAATGACCGGCTGTATGGGCTTGTGTTTTGTAAACAAACACGCCAAAACACCACCCAAATAATAAACTCAGTGTGTCGTAAAAAACTGTTTGTGCATTTTATACATAATGTTATTGATCTATGTTATATATAGCCAAGGTAAATACTCGATAAATAAGCTTCGTGTCATTAAATATGGTATTAACCGGTTTTGAACCGATAATCTTGCTCGAAATAGTCAAGAAATTGACTATCACGATTGTCAATAAAAATGCTTCAAAAACTTGCTCGAATTTCTCGAAAATTGCTCGAAATAACTTTCCGGCAAGAAATTGCTAAAAAAAATGCGCCTATGTGACCAGTGCTTTAAGAATTGTATGATATCCTCATGGCAATGGAAACACACACACACACACACACACTCACCCCATACACAGTCACACACTCACCATGCACAATCACACACACCCATACACACACCGTACATGCACAAACCATACACACACATGCACACACACACACACACACACACACACCATACATACACACACCATACACATACACACACCATACACACATACACACACACACACACACACACCATGCACACACCATACAAACAAACAAACACACACCATATACACACACACACACACACACACACAATGCACACACACACACCATGCACACTCACACACACACACCATGCACACTCACACCATGCACACACACACACTAATTGTTTTAATTTAGTTCTTGGAACTCTTAAGTGGCAGTGCTTGATGTAAACACTTCTTGGCATTTTCTGTTTATCTAGCAGCAGGTATACACACAGATGTAATATGAGAAAATAAATTATGAATTCTGTCCAGGGAAGTGTTGTGAATATGACCTTGAGATAACACTTGTGTTAAGTGTGAATTTCCCTGTCTAGTGATATGTCCAACTACTACTCTGGGCCGCGAGACAGTGGTAGTGATTACAGATTGCCCACGAGGGGGCTAGTTTATTGGGCACCCCCTTACATCCTGTGCAAGGTGAAGCGCAGAAGCGTTTACAGTGCCCAACTGGGAAGCATGTGGAGTTCATGCTTGCCTTTATGACTCATGCATTAAGGGCGTAAAAGGCCTGAAGGGTCATGGGTTTTGTCAGCAAGTTACATAAAGTGACAATGATGAGTGTGTGGGGGGAAAATTCCCGGTACAATTTATCTGTTTATGGCAAAGTGTGGCAGGTCCTTATTAATGTGAGCGGTGTTTACTGAATCAGCTGACCCTGGCTCGACCTTTTGAGAGACGCAAGCCAAGTGATCTAAGAGTCGTGAATAACATGGTGAATTACTTGGTGTTATTCATTTGGGTGAATATTTGTATAAATCAAAGGTGCTGTCACACACACACACACACACACACACACACACACACCACACGTGGCACACCACCAACACACAGTTTCTGAGAAGGAGCTTGAGATTGTATTTAACGAAGTCTTAACTGGGAAAATGTTGTATGGCTTTTGTTATGGGGTAAGTTCTGGCGTGAACATTAAGACTATTTTCATAATTTTTTGTAACTAATATTTTTATCTGCCTGGTACAATTATTTATTAATTTGTATTGTAAGTTATGTCTTGATAGTCGATGTAATGTAACAATTTATTTTTTGTGTTAATGTTCATATAGATTGGTTCAGTGTTGCGGCTCTGACTCGTCAACGATGTTAATAAGCTCTTGAGTACATACTGCTGGTGAAACTATGTTATATTAACAACACGACAGACAAGTACTATAATACCTTACATTTAACAATAATTCAGCCTTAATTTAATTTTTTCACCAACTTAAGACACATAACCCAGAAGGAAGTAAGACGGGCAACATAACGCGGGATATCGTGGCTTCACTAAGTGCAAATTATGGAACTTGAGGTAACACATTATGGGAAAATGCGAGCCCCTGCTAAGTGGTTCTCCTCAACATGGACGCAAACATCAGATGGACAAAGAAACAGAAGAACCCCGGATATACATTCATTTATTCTACAAAAAAGTTACGTAAACGAGCGTTAAATACGTTTAAGTAATCACAGTTTACGAAGCTGAAGTCGAGATATTAGAAGATGAAGAAGACTTTAGCATATCAGTATACCCCACGACCGGCGCCAGGATGTTAAGTGTGCCATCAGGGTATATTAGCGCTGAGAGACGGGTGCTATCGTGGTATATTAGCATACCTTCACCCTGAATGGTATATCAAAAAGTACAGGATTTACTTCACAGATATTTAGTTATATCTATCGGCATATTATATAAATTATATCAATATATCTGTGTATACCAAATATGGCATCAGAGTATATCACCGTTTGCCATCATATTCTCTAAATAACCTCAAAGTATACCCCCGAATGTTTAATATCATACACTATAAATGACACTGTAGTATGTTAGTATATAATCAGGGTATAACATAAATAATATCAGCATTGTTTAGAATATCATATATATTTAGCGTGAAGAATGGATGTATATGATTCAATATATCACAGTTACATAAAGCGGTATGTCAGCTCATCAGCATATCACTAGAATGACATCAGAGTATAGGACACTATACTCCAATAAATACTGTCAGGTATCTAAGTATATCAGGGTAATCACTGAGAAGTGTCAGAACATATCAGCATATTCCTTGACTGGTAACAAAGCATATCAACATACTCAAAGTATAATCAATGTCTCCGGAATAAACAAGCCAGTGACAGCAGCATATATTTCTGAAAATCAGCTGTGAAATATGTTCAGAACAGCCTAAAGTATACTATAATACTAAGCAACATTTGAAATATACCAGTATACTTCTTAACAGTCAGGGAAAAAATCATTATACAGATTAGTGTCCTCGAAGCAGATCAACTTGTCTCCTGCTTTCTGGGGACCCATTAGTGGCATATCAGTATATCCAAAGAGACACATCGGAGTATATTACCATATATCCCAAGTGCCATGAAGGGATATCAACATACCTGAGTATATTAACTAGCTCTAATAGTCTTCCACTCTCTCTTAGATCCATCAGAATATGTCAGCATATCACCCTATCTTCTGAAGGTCCAGTTTACCTTGTTCCGAAAGTATGTCGAAGCATACTAACAGATCCCCTGAATGCCTTGAGAACATATCAGTATACTTCTAGGTTAATTCATATCATATCAGTATATCCCCTGAATCTAAGGTATAGCTAACCTCATTTCAAATTATTATTAGAGTATGTTAATATATTCCCTTAGAAGCATACCAGCATATCTCTTATGTCATTACAGTCAACCAGTATACGCTCAGAGATAGATGCAAGCATATCAGGGTATATTAGCATACCCTGTAAGAGAGATATGAGCCTAGCTACATAACCAAGTATATCAGCATACCCTATATGCTCTTATAGTACATCAGCACACCCTCTGAGAGACAGAACCATACCAACATATCAGAACATATTAGTATATCCTTTAGAGTGATATGAACATAATGGCATATCAGATGACAAGAGTATATCAGCATAGTCTTTGAGGAGCATATCAGACCAACCTAGCATAAGCTCTTTAGGATAGATGGGAGCATATCTTAAATAGACTGAAACATACCAGAGCATATTAGCATATTAGCATATTAGAAAGGTGAGGAGGTGGAGGAGGAGGCAGGTGTCCACCGACCATGTATGCCGATAGTCTGGTGATAATGTGGGTAAAACTGGTGTGTGTGTGTGTGTGTGTGTGTGTGTGTGTGTGTGTGTGTGTGTGTGTGTGTGTGTGTGTGTTCGTTCTCATGTTTATTTCTTGTAAGGTATGTGTCACCTAGCCGGCCATTTTGTTTACATTTTTCGGTCGCTCTAAAATACCATTAAAACAATATTGAGTATAAACGTTTGGCTCAACTGATGATCTCAAACATGTCCCAACTTTTTTTTGCCTCAACTCCACATTCTGTAACTCATTTAGGTAGATGTCCCTCACTACACATATACTGGACTATGTGTAATGTTGCAGCTAATGTGTTATCAAGATATTGCACATTATAAGTTCATGTGGTCATTATTATATCAAACGGAGAATTTTAAAGAGCTATTACACCACCTGTATCATTAGTTGTCGCCAGGTGGGGCTGGAATGTTTAGGTAGATTATATTTTATTACTGCAATTGAAAGCTCAATACCTAAGACGTTCCACTATAAGAGTCTTTCAACCTCAGGTAAGGTCTAAAGACTTTCTACTCTAGGTCTTACACCCTGGAGTAGCTGTATCGTCCACATAGGTAATTACTCCACAAAAAACTACAAGTTACACCTTGATGTAATACTTCATTTATTGCCAAACTTTATAGGGAA
The DNA here is from genome assembly GCF_018991925.1 of Homarus americanus. Lineage (NCBI taxonomy): Eukaryota > Metazoa > Arthropoda > Malacostraca > Decapoda > Nephropidae > Homarus > Homarus americanus. The sequence goes on along the minus strand of NW_024732461.1, from coordinate 395 downwards.
ATATTTTTCACAAAGAATTTCAAGTTACAATTTCACATAACAAGTCACATTACAAACGTTCCTTCGGCTTACAGTTAAACTTTGCAATGTCAAGATATTTTTTCACTGCAGAGGAAAGTATGCGTCATCATCACCACACACACACACACAAAGACAAAACTCCTGTATCCAGATTCTCAAAAGTTTATAAATTAAATTCTTCCCTAAAATTAAACAGACAATACATCTATTTATCATAGAGTATGTGAACAATATCGACGCCATATTGGTTACCATCTTTGAGTTATATAATTAGTTAGCTTCATAGTGTTAATTATTTAGTTAAAAGGAAAAATAATCTACTAGTGTGTGTTGTGACCAAAATATATCAACATTGTATTTACTTTCTCCTCCAG
>NW_024732460.1:0-23547 GCF_018991925.1 Homarus americanus | reverse complement strand
GCTTTTTGCTATACTCGATCAGAGGGCTTTGTTATACTGTTCAGGGACTTTGTTATACTGACCAGGGACTTAGCAATTTCGATGAGGGGGCCTTTTGTAATACTCGATCAGAACTTTGGTTATACCTTTTGAACAGGGGCTTTTTTTATACTCGATCAGGGGCTATATACTCAATCAGAGGGCTTTTGTTATACGCGATCAGGGGACTTTGCTATACTCGACGAGGAGGCTTCGGTTATACCCAATTTGGGGACATTGTTATACCTTGATCAGGGACTTTTGTTGTTCTGGCCATGGGACTTTTGTTAAACCTGGATCAGGGGAACCTATATACGCGATCAGGGACGTGAAGTTATACTGATCAGGGGACTTGTTACTCGATGAGGGGGGTTTGTTACACCTGATCAGGGACTTCAAGATACCTGATCAGGGTGTTTGTTTTACCTGATCAGGCTCCTTGCTATACCTGATCAGGATTTCTGAAATATCTGATCAGGGACTTTCGTTTTACCTTGACCAGGGCCTTTATTATACTGATCAGGCCTTGTTATACCTGTTAATTGGACTCTATACTCGATCAGGTGGCTTTGTTATACTCGATCGTGTGGGGTAACTTGTTATATCTGGATCAGGGACTTTGTTATACTCGGATCAGGAGACTTTTTGTTATACTTGACCAGGGGCCTTTTTATACTCAACATCAGCCATTCTATACTCGATCAGGAACTTTATTATACTCATCTGGGGAATTTACAGTTTTGATCAGGGGAATTTGTTATACTCCGGGACTAGGGGACTTTGTTATACTCGATCAGGGGACTTTTGTTATACTCGATCAGGGGCCTGTACATACCTGATAATGGGACTTTTGTTAAACCTTTAGGACTTTGGGGACTTTTGTTTATATCGACCAGAGGGCTTTTTATACTCGATGAGGGGCTTTGTTATACTCGGGATCAGAAGGTTTGTTATACTCTCGATCAGGGGATCTGCTATACCGACCAGGACCTTGTTATACCCGATCAGGGGGCTTTGTAACACGGATCAGGAACTTTGTTATACCGATCAGGGGACTTTGTTATACTCGACCAGGGCCTTGTTATGCCCGGGATATGTTTCTAATATCTGACTGGCGGGACTTTTGTTAAACCCGACCAGGGACATTGCTATACTCGACCCAGAGGCTTTTTTATACTCGATCAGGAGTTTTGCTTATACTTCTGATCAGGACTTTGCTACTCAGATCAGGGAATTTGTTATACCTCGATCAGGGGCTTTATTATACCGATAAGGGACTTTGTTACTCGATCAGGGACTTTTTTATACTCGGATCAGAGGACTTTGTTATACTCAATCAGGCCTGTTTGTTTTTACTCGATCAGGGACTTTTGTTATACCCGATCAGGGACTTTTGTTATACCTGATCAGGGGACTTTGTTATACTCGATCAGCAGAGCTTTGTTATACTCGATCAGGGGACTTGTTATACTTTCGACCAGGACTTTGTTATACCGATCGGGGCTGTGTTATACTCGATCAGGAGAACTTTGTTATACTTCCGGATCAGCGGACTTTGGTTTCACTTTTGACTGGGGACTTGTTATACTCGATCAGGGGCTGGTTATACCCGGATCAGAACTTTGTTATACCGATCAGGGACTTTTGTTATTCTCGATGAGAAGACTTGTTATGGCCTTTAATCAGGGGCCTTTTTGCTATATTCGCGATCAGCAGACTTTGTTATAATACTCCGGATCAGGGTTTTGTTTTACTCGATCAGGAGCCTTTTGTTATACTCCAATTATGGGTCTTTGCTATACTCCGATCAGAGGACTTTGTTATACCTCGATCAGGGGACTTGCTATACTTCTGACCAGAAGGCATTTTATACTGATCAGGGGGCTTTGTTATACTCGATCACAGAGCTTTGTTATACTCGGGGATCAGGCGTCTTTTGTTATACTCTGACCGGGGGGGACTTCTATATATTAATGATCAGGGGCTGTGTTATACTCGATCATGGAACTTTATATACCGATTGTGAATGTTATACTCAATCAGGGAATTTGTTATACCTCGACCAGGGACTTTGTTAAACCCGACCAGGGGCTTTTTTATACTCGATCAAGCGGATTTGTTATACTGGATCAAAGGGCTTTGTTATAATCGATGAGAGGGCTTTTGTTATACTCGATCAGGGACTTTGTTATACATGACCAGGACTTTGTTTTACTCAACAGGGGACTTTTACGTACTCGATGAGAGGAGTTTGTTACAATTTTATTCAGGGCCTTTGTTATACCTGGATCAGGGACTTTATACTTGGATCAGAGGGCTTTGTTATACCGATTGGCGTATTTTATTATATTCGATAAGGACTTTGTTATACTCAATCAGGGGACTTTGTTATACTCTGACTGTATATTCTTTGTTATACCTGAGATCAGGGGACTTTTGTTATACTCGATAATTGGACTTTGGTTATACTTTTGAACAGGACTTTGTTATACCTTTAATTCAGGGGCTTTTTTATACTGATCAGAAGGCTTTTGAAATACTCTTATCACAGAGCTTTGTTATACTCTCAATTAGGGACTTGTTATACTCGGATCAGAGGACTTTGTTATACTCTGATCAGGACTTCCTTGTTTATACCTGATAATTGGACTCTTGCTTATACTTTGAACAGGACTCTTTAATATACCTTTAATCAGGGGCTTTTTTATACTCTCGATCAGAAGGCTATTGAAATACTCTTATCACAGAGCTTTGTTATACTTGATCAGGACTTGTTATACCGATCAGGGGACTTTTGTTATACTCGACCAGGCCTTTGCTAAACTCGATCAGGGCCTTCCTTATACTTGATCAGGATCTTTTACATACTGATCAGGGGAATTTGTTATACTCCATCAGGGAATTTGTTATACTCGACCAGGGACTTTTGGTTATACCTGGGATCATGAACTCTTTGTTATACTCTGGATGAAATTCTTTTGTTATACTCGATCACGGGCCCAAAGAGTACTGATAATGGACTTTGTTAAACCTGACTAGGGGACTTTTTGTTATACTCATGACCAGGGGCTTTTTTTTTATACTTGATCTGGGGGGCTTTGGTTAAACTCGACTGGGGGACATTGTTATACCTGACCACAGGACATTGTTATACCGAGCAGGGGTTTTATACTTGGATCAGGGACTTTGTTATACTCGATCAGGGAATTTGTTACCCGGGATCAGGGAGCATTGTTATGCTCAACTGTGGGATTTTGCTATACCTGTCCAGGGATTTGGTTATACTCGATCAGGGAGCTTGTTACCTGATCAAGAGGGTTTTTTATACTCGATAAGGGACTTTGTTATACTCGATCAGGACTTTCACTGATCTTGGGCTTTTGCTCTACTCGATCTGGAGGGCTTTACATACTCTGACCTTCCAGACTTTGTTATTCTCGATAAGGGGACTTTGTTACCTTAGATCAGGGGACTTGCTATACCTTATCAGGGACATTGTTAAACTCGACCATACCTTTGTTATTCTCGATCAGGGCCCTTTGTTATACCCGGATAATGGGACTTGTTATACCTGTCAGGGAATTTGTTATACTCGGACCAGGGGCTTTTATACTCTATCAGGGCTTTTGTTATACTGGATCAGAGTGGCTTTGTTATACTAGATCAGGGACTTGTTATACTGACGAGGGGCTTTTAAAATATTCAATTAGGGACTTTGTTATATTCGGATCAGAGGACTTTGTTATACTCGATCAGGAATTTTGTTATACTCGATCAGAAAGCTTGTTATACTCTCGATCAGGGACTTTTGTTTTACTCGACCAGGGACTTGGCAACATGATCAGGGACTTTGTTTATATCGCTGATCAGGGATGGTTATACTCACCAGGGCCTTTGCTAGCCCCGATCACAGGGCCTTTTTTATACTCGAACAGGATCTTTGCTATACCTGACTGTGGAGAATTTGTTATACTCGATCAAAGAACGGTTATAACGACGAGGACTCTTTGTTATAATGATGAGACTGTGTTATACCTGATTAAGGCCTTTGGTTATACCTGGATCAGGGCCGTTTATAATGCCAATAATAAGACTATTATACCTGACCAGGGACTCCATATACCACCAGGGGCTTTATACCTGATTAGGGGCCACATACCTGATCAGAGGCTTTTGCTATATTCGGATCAGGGACTTTGTTATACCTCGACCAGGGACATAGTTATACTCGATGAGGGGACTTTGTAATACCGATCAGGGAACTGGTTATACTTGGATCAGGGCCGTTATACTCTGATCAGGGAATTTGCTATACCCTAATTCAGGCAATTTTGTTATACTCTGATCAGGGAAGCCATTTTACCTGGGATAAGGGACTTTAGTTATACCTCGATCAGGGACTTTTTTACATCGATCATGGGCTTTGATATACCGATCAGAGGCTTTGCTATACTCGATCAGGGATTTTGTTTGGATAAGGGGGACTTTTATACTCGATCAGGGACTTTGTTATGCCTGATCAGGGGCCTTTGTTATTCCTTGACTGTGGGGACTCTTGTTATACTCGGGATCAGGGCTTTGATATTCTCGATCAGGGACCTTTGTATATACTCATCAGGAGACTTTACGGTACCCATCAGAACTTTGTTATACCTTTAACAGGGCTTTTTTTTATACTCGATCAGGGCTTTATTATACTCAATCAGAGGGCTGGTTATACGCGACTAGGGACTTTTTACACTCGATGAGGAGGCTTACATACTCCAATTTGGGGACACATTGCTACCGATCAGGGACTTGTTATACCTTAATCAGGGACTTTGTTACACCTAATCAGGGACTTGTTATACCTTTTGACTTATACTGATCACGGGACTTTGTTATACTGATGAGGGGGTTTGTTCTCGATCAAGGACCTTTGTATATACCGATCAGGAGACTTTGTTATACTCGAACAGGGGACTTTGTTATACCTCGATCAGAGACTTTGTTATACTCGATCAGGGACTTTGTTATACCGATCAGAGACTTTTGTTATACCTGATCAGGGACTTGTTATACTCGATAGGGCTTTGTTATACCCGATCAGGGACTTTGTATATACTCGATCAGAGACTTTCTTATACTCGATGAGAGGCTTTGTTATGCTTGATGAGGACTTTGTTATTCTCGATGAGTAGACTTTGTTATACTCGATGAGGGGACTTTGTTATATGCGATCAGGGACTTAGTTATACTCCGATCAGGGACTTTTGCTATACCATGTGATGTTTGTTTAATCGATCAGGACTTTGTTATACTCTGATCGCGGGACTTTGAAGTACTCGATCAGGGACTTTGTTATACTCGACCAGGAGCCTTTATATACTCGATCACGGCCATTGTTATACTCGATATTGGACTTTGATTCGAACAGGACTTTGTTATACCTGACCAGGTTTTTTATACTGATCAGGGGGCTTTGAAATACTCGATCACAGAGCTTTATACTCGATCAGGGACTTTGTTATACTCGGCCAGGGAATTCGTTACACTGCTCAGGGGTTTCTGTTATACCTGAGCAGGGAACTTGTTATACTCAATCAGGGACTTTGTTATACTCAATCAGGGACTTTTGTTATACTCGACCAGGGCCTTGTTATACTTGATCAGGGCTTCTTATACTTCTGATGAGGATCTTTGTTATACCTGATCAGGGAATTTGTTATACCCATCAGGAATTTGTTATACTCGACCAGGGACTTTGTTATACTCGATCAGGACTTTGTTATACCAGATTAGGTGCCTTTGTTATACTCCGATCAGGGCCTGTGTTATACCCGATAATGGGACTTTGCTAAATCTGACTAGGGACTTTGATATTCTCGACCAGGGCTTTTTATACCTCGATCAGGGGGCTTGTTATACCTTGATGAGAAGGCTTTGTTATTCTCGATCAGGGACTTTGTTATACCCGACCAGGGACGTTGTTATACCTGATCAGGTGGCTTTGTAATACCTGATCAGGCTTGTTATACCTGACTAGGGGAATTTGTTATACTCCGACTCGCCGACTTGTTATACCTGATGAGGCCTGTTATACCTCGATCAGGGACTTTGTTATACTCGACCAGGGCCTTTGTTATGCCTCGATAGGCGCCTTTTGTTATATTCCGATCATGGAACTTTGTTATACTTGACCATGGAACATTGTTATACTCGACTAGGGCTTTTTACTCGATCAGGAACTTTGTTATACTCGACCAGGAGCCTTTGTTATACTCGATCAAAGGGCTTTGTCCTACTCGATCAGAGGGCTTTGTTATACTCGATCAGACTTTGTTATACTCGGCCAGGGACTTAGTTATACCTGATGAGGGGGCTTGTAATACTCGATCAGAACTTTGTTATACCCGGTCAGGGGACTTTTGTATATACCGATCAGAGACTTTGTTATACTCCGATCAGGGACTTTTGTTATACTCTGATCAGGACTTTGTTATACCTCGATCAGGGGACTTTGTTATACTCGATGAGGGGCTTTGTTATACTCGATCAGGACTTTGTATATACTCAAGAAGCTTGTTATATTCAATCAGGGCCCTTTCTTTATACTCGATGAGGGGCTTTATGCTTTGGATGAGGACTTGTTATTCTCGATGAGGAGACTATACCTCGATGAGGGACTTATATAAGTATCAGGGGACTTAGTTATACTCGATCAGGTACTTGTTATACTGATCTGGGATGTTTGTTTTACTCGATCAGGGACTTTGTTATACTCGATCAGGGGACTTTGAAGTACTCGATCAGGGACTTTGTTATACCGACCAGAGCTTTATTATACTCGATCACGGCCTTTGTTATACTCGATAATTGGACTTTGTTATACTCGAACAGGGACTTTGTTATACTCGACCAGGGTTTTTTATACTCGATGAGGGGGCTTGAAATACTCGATCACAGAGCTTTGTTATACTCGATCAGAATTTGTTATACTCGGCCAGAATTCGTTACACTCGATCAAGGGTTTTGTTATACTCGAGCAGGAACTTTGTTATACTCGATCAGGGACTTTGTTATACTCGATCAGGGACTTTTTATACTCTCGACCAGGGCCTTTGTCATACTCGATCAGGGCCTTTCTTATATACTTGATCAGGGATCTTTTATACTCGATCAGAATTTGTTATACTCCATCGGGAATTTGTTATACTCGACCAGGGACTTTGTTATACTCGATCAGCGGACTTTGTTATACTCGATTAGGGGCCTTTCTTATACTCGATTAGGGGCCTGTGTTATACTTGATAATGGACTTTGTTATACTCGACTAGAGGGACTTGTTATACTCGACCAGGGCTTTTTATACTCGAACAGGGGCCTGTTATACTCGATCAGAAGGCTTTGTTATTCTCGATCAGGGGACTTTGTTATACTCGACCAGGGGACTTTGTTATACTCGATCAGGTGGCTTTGTAATACTTGATCAAGAGAACTTTTTATACTCGATCAGGGAATTTGTTATACTCGATCATGGGACTTTGTTATACTCGATTAGAGGCCTTGTTATACTCGATCAGGGACTTTGTTATACTCGACAAGGGCCTGTTATGCTCGATAAGGGCCTTTGTTATATTCGATCATGGGCTTTGTTATACTCGACCAGGGACATTGTTATATACTCGACCAGGGGCTTTTTATACTCGATCAGGAACTTTGTAATACTCGACCAAGGCGCTGTTATACTCGATGGAAGCGCTTTGTTCTACTCGATCAGAGGCTTTGCTATACTCGATCGGGGACTTTGTTATACTCAGCCCAGGGACTTAGTTATACTCGATAGGGGGCTTTGTAATACTCGATCAGGGACTTTGTTATACTCGATCGGAATTTGTTATACTCGATCAGGGAATTTGTAATACTCGATCAGGACTTTGTTATACTCGATCAGGGCCTTTGTTATACTCGATCAGGTGCCTTTGTTATACTCGATCAGGGGCCTTATACTCGATCAAGTGCCTTTGTTTTTCTCGATAATGGTACATTGTTATACTCGATCAGGGGACTTTTGTTATACTCGACGAGGAGGCTTTGTTATACTTAATTGGGGACTTTGTTATACTCGATCAGAAAGCTTTGTTATACTCGATCAGCGAACTTTGTTATATTCGAACAGAATTTGTTATACTCGACCAAGGCGCTGTTATACTCGATCAGGGACTTTGTTATACTCGATTAAGGGCCTTTGTTATACTCGATCAGGGCCTATATTATACTCGATAATAGGAATTTCTTATACTCGACGGGGACTTTGTTATACTCGACAAGGCTTTTTATACCGATCAGGGGCTTTGTTATACTCGATCAGAGGCTTTGTTATACTCGATCAAGGGTTTGTTATACTCGACCAGGGACTTTGTTATACTCGATCAAGGACTTGTAATACTCAATCAGAACTTTGTTATACTCGATCAGAATTTATACTGAAGCCAGGGGACTTTGTTATACTCGATCGGGGACTTTGTTATGCTTGATTGGGGCCTTTGTTGCTCTCAATAAAGGACTTTGTTCGCTACTCGATCGAGGGACTTAGTTATATGATCAGGGGACTTCATTTATACTCGATCAGGGGACTTTGTTATACTCGACCAGAGACGCTATTGCACTCGATAAGGGCAACTGTTTATAATTCAATCAGGACTTTCTTATACTTGACCAGGGACATTGTTATACTTCGACGGGGCCCTTTTATACTCGACCAGGGCCTTTGTTATATACTCGATGGAACTTTGTTATGCTCGATCAGGGACTTTTATACTCGACCAGGGCCTTTTTACTTCTCGATCAGGGGACTTTGTTCTCGATCACATGAAGCTTTGCAATCATCCTCGATCAGGGACTTTATTATACTCGACCTAGGGACTTCTCGACCGGGGGCGTTTTTATACTCGATCAGGGGGCTTTGTTATACTCTATCAGATGGCTGTTATATGATCAAAAAACTTTTTCTTATACTCGACCAGAGGACTTTCGTTATACTCGATCGGGGCTTTATTTATACTCAGTCAAGGAACTTTGTTATATACTCTGACTAGGGCCTTTGTTATCGCCGATCAGGGGGAACTTTGTTATACTCGACCAGGGAATGCTATACTAGATCAGAGGGCTTTGTTCTACTCGATCGAAGGCTTTTGTTATACTCAGTGGGGACTTTGTTATACTCGACCAGGGACATTTTTATACTCGATTGAGGGGCTTTTATACTCGATCTGAGGGCTTTGTTATACTCGATCAGGGGACTTTGTTATACTCGACCAGGGGCCTTTGTTTTCTCGATAATGGGACTTTTGTTACCATAAACCACAGGACTTTGTTATATTCGATCAGGGACTTTGTTATACTTTCGACTAGGGGACTTTTATTCTCAATCGGGGGGCTTTGTTATACTCGATCAGGGCTTTGTTATTCTCGATAGGGTTTTTGTTATACTCGATCAGGGACTTTGTTATACCTGACCAGGGACTTTGTTATACTCGATCAGGTTCTTTGTTATACTCGATCAGGGAACTTTATTGCTCTCGATCAGGGGACTTTTGTTACACTCGATAATGGGACTTTGTTATACTCGACCTGGAACTGTTGTACTCGATCAGCAGACTTTGTTATACGCGATCAGGGATACTTATTATTATTTTCGACCAGGGCCTTTGTCTTACTCGATCAGGGGACTTTGTTACATGATGAGGACTTTGTTATACTCGATCAAGGGTTTTGTTTTACTCAATCAGAACTGTTATACTCGATCAGGGGACTTTGTTGTATAAATATTAGGACATTAGTATACTCGATCAAGGGGACTTTTAGTATACTCGATCAAGAATTACTTTTATACTCGATCAGGGGAGGGCTTTGTTATACTCGATCGGAGGGCTTTGTATACTCGATCAAGGGGACTTTGTTGCCTCTACTCGATAAGGCTGTTATCACTCAATTAGGGGAACTTTATTTATACTCAAATTAAATTCAATTTATACTCAATCAGGGGACTTTGTTATACTCGATCAGGACTTTGTTGCATACTCGATCAGGGGAATTGTTTGTTATACTCGATCAGGGACTTTCGGTATACTCGACGAGGAGACTTTGTTATACTAATTAGGGGACTTTATTGCTGCTCAGTCAAGAACTTTGTTATACTCAATCAGGACTTTGTTGCCTCAATCAGGGACTTGTTATACTCGATCAGGGGTGTTTGTTATGCTCGATCAGGTGACTTTGTTATACTCGACAGGGACTTTGTTTTACTCGACCGTCTTCTTTTATATACTCGATCAGAGGCTTTGTTATACGCTCTATCAGAGGGCTTTGCTTTACTCAGAATCAAAGGACTTTGTTATATACTCGACCAGGACTTTGTTATACTCGATCGGGGGGCGTTGTTATACTCAGTCAAGGGAACTTTGTTATACTCGATCAGGAGACTTCGTTATACTCGATCCACTTTGTTATCTCAAATCAAGGGATCCTAATTTATACTCGATCAGGTGGAATTTATTTATACTCAATCAGGGGAATTTTGTTACACTCGACCAGGGACTTTGTATACTCGATAAGGGATAACATTTATACTCGATCGAGAGACTTTATTTATACTCAGTCAGAAATTTGTTCTACTCGATCAGAAATTTGTTATACTCGACCCAGGGGACTTTGGTATACTCAGTCAGGGGACTTTGTTATACTAGATTAGGGCATTTATACTCGATCATGAAGTCTCCTTTATTATACTCAATCTCAGAGGCTTTGTTATACTCGACCAGGGACTTTGTTACTTGCTCTCAATCGAAATTTGTTATATACTCGACCAGAAATTTTTTATTTACTCTTTTTCGATCAGGGGCTTTGTTACTTCTATACTCAATCAGAGGCTTTATTGCTCTCGATGAGGGACTTGTTATTCTCGATCAGGGAACATTGTTATACTCGATTACGAGGGCATTTGTTATGCTCAGTCAGGGCCTTTATTTATACTCCATGAGTGGCCTTTGTAATACTGGTTCCAGGGGACTTTGTTATACTCGATCAGGACACTTTGTTGCTCTCGGTGGGGACTTTGTTGCCTGCTCGATCAAAGGTGTTTTGTTTACTCGATCAGAGGACTTTGTTAAACTCGTTCATGGGGGCTTGTATACTCGATCCCAGGGGACGTTTATTTATGCTCGACCCGAGGGGCCTTTGTTATACTCGATTAAGGGGCCCTTTTGTTCTCTCGATCTTGGGACTTTGTTACTTCTCGATCCAGGGGCCTTTGTTATCTCCATTAGGGGCCTTTATTTATAATGGATGAGGGGCTACTTTCATTTTCACAGTCAGGGCACTTTTGTTTTCTACTCAGTCAGGGGACTTTGTTATACTTTCTGGATCAAGGTGGTTATTTTTACTCGATCCAGGGGACTTTGTTAAACTCAAACCAGGGACTTTATACTCGATCAGGGCACTTTGTTATACTCGATCAGAAGGCTTTGTTATACTCGATAAGGGGACTTTTTTATATTCAATCAGGGGACTTTGTTATACTCGATCAGGGGTGTTTATTATACTCCATCAGGCGACTTTGTTATACTCGATCAGGGGACTTTGTTATACTCGACACTAGGGACTTTGTTATACTCGACCAGTGGCCTTTGTTATACTCGATGAGGGACCTTTGTTTTACTCGATGATGGGACTTTGTTATACTCGACCAGGGGACTTTGTTTTACTCGATCAGGGGACTTTGTTATACTCGACCAGGGAAATTTGTTATACTCGATCAGGGGGCTTTGTTATACTCGATCAGAGGGCTTTCTTATACTCGATGAGGGGACTTTGTTATACTCGATCAGAGGGCTTTGTTATACTTGATCAGGGGACTTTGTTAAACTCGACCCGGGGACTTTGTTATACTCGATCAGGGCACTTTGTTATACTCGATCAGAAGGCTTTGTTATACTCGATCAGGGGACTTTTTTATATTCAATCAGGGGACTTTGTTATACTCGATCAGGGGTGTTTATTATACTCGATCAGGCGACTTTGTTATACTCGATCAGGGGACTTTGTTATACTCGACACTAGGGACTTTGTTATACTCGACCAGTGGCCTTTGTTATACTCGATGAGGGACCTTTGTTTTACTCGATGATGGGACTTTGTTATACTCGACCAGGGGACTTTGTTTTACTCGATCAGGGGACTTTGTTATACTCGACCAGGAAAATTTGTTATACTCGAACAGGGGACTTTGTTATACTCGATCAGAGCGCTTTCTTATACTCGATCAGGGGACTTTGTTATACTCGATCAGGGGGCTTTGTTATACTTGATCAGGGAACTTTGTTATACTCGATCAGGGGAATTTGTTATTCACGACCAGGGGACTTTGTAAACTCGATGAGGGGACTTTGTTATACTCGACCAGGGGACTTTGTTATACGCGATCAGAGGGCTTTGTTATTCTCCATCAGGGGACTTTGTTATACCCGACCAGGGGACTTTGTTATACTCGATCAGGGGGCTTTGTTATACTCGATCAGGGGAATTTGTTATACTCGATCAGGGGACTTTGTTACACTCGATCAGGGGACTTTGTATATACTCGACCTGGGGCCTTTTGTTGTACTCGGATCAGCAGACTTTGTTACTACGATCAGGGGACTTTGTTATACTTTGATCCAGGGGACTTTGTTTTACTCGATGAGGGGGCTTTGTTATACTTGATTAAGGGACTTTGTTATACTCGATCAGGGAAATTTGTTATACTCGATCAGGGGACTTTGTTACACTCGATCAGGGGACTTTGCTATACTCGACCTGGGGCCTTTGTCTTACTCGGTCAGGGGGCTTTGTTATACTCGATCAGGGGACTTTGTTATACTTGATCAGGGGACTTTGTTTTACTCGATGAGGGGGCTTTGTTATACTCGATTAGGGGACTTTGTATATACTCGACTCGGTACTTTGTTATATTCAATCAGGGGCTTTTCTTATACTCGATCCGGAGACTTTGTTATTTTCGATCAGGGGACTTAGTTATACTCGATCAGTAGACTTTGTTATACTCGATCAGGCGGGATTGTTATACTCGATCAGGGGACTTTGTTTTACTCGATCAGGGGACTTTGTAATACTCGATCAGGGGTTTTTGTTTTACTCGATCAGGGGACTTTGTTATACTCGACCAGGGGACTTTGTTATACTTGATCAGGGGCCTTTGTTACACTCGATCAGGGGCCTTTGTTATACTCGATAATGAGACATTGTTATACTCAATCAGGGGACTTTGTTATACTGGACCAGGGGGCTTTTTTATACTCGATCAAGGGCTTTGTTATACTCGATCAGAGGGCTTTGTTATACTCGAGCAGGGGACTTTGTTATACTCGACGAGGAGGCTTTCTTATACTCAATTAGCGGACTTTGTTATACTCGATCAGGGGACTTTGTTATACTCAATCAGGGGACTTTGTTATACTCGATCAGGGGACTTTGTTATACTCGATCAGGGGTGTTTGTTATACTCGATCAGTGGCCTTTTTTATACTCGATGAGGGGCCTTTGTTTTACTCGATAATGGGAATGGGACTTCGTTATACTCGACCAGGGGACTTTGTTATACTCGACCAAGGGGCTTTTTTATACTCGATTAGGGGGCTTTGTTATACTCTATCAGAGCGCTTTGTTATACTCGATCAAAAAACTTTGTTATACTCGACCAGGGGACTTTGTTATACTCGATCAGGGGGCTTTGTTATACTCGATCAAGGAACTTTGTTATACTCGATCAGGAGACTTCGTTACACTCGATCAGGGGTCTTTGTTATACTCCATTAGGGGCCTTTGTTATACTGGATCAGGGCACTTTGTTATACTCGACCAAGGGAACTTTGTTATACTCGATCAGGGACTTTGTTATACTGGATCAGGGGTGTTTGTTTTACTCGATCAGGGGACTTTGTTATACTCGATCAGGGAACTTTGTTATGCTCGACCAGGGGCCTTTGTTAAACTCGTTCAGGGGCCTTTGTTGTACTCGATAATGGGACTTTTTTATACTCGACCAGGGAACTTTGCTATGCTCGACCAGGGGGCTTTTTTATACTCAGGGGGCTTTGTTATACTCGATCAGAGGGCTTTGTTATACTCGATCAGGGGACTTTGTTATACCCGACCAGGGGACTTTGTTATACTCGATCAGGGGGCTTTGTTATACTCGATCAGGGAACTTTGTTATACTCGATCAGGGGACCTTGTTACACTCGATTAGGGGAGTTTGTTATACTCGACCTGGAATCTTTGTTGTACTCGATAAGCAGACTTTGTTATACGCGGTCAGGGGACCTTTTTATTTTCGACCAGGGGCCTTTGTCTTGCTCGATCAGGGGACTTTGTTATACTCGATCAGGGGGCTTTGTTATACTCGATCAGGGGACTTTGTATATACTCGATCAGGGGGCTTTGTTATACTCGATCAGGGGACTTTGTATATACTCGACTCGGGACTTTGTTATATTCAATCAGAGGCCTTTCTTATACTCGATCAGGGGGCGTTGTTTTGCTCGGTGAGGGGACTTTGTTATTCTCGATCACGGGAATTTGTTATACTCGTTCAGGGGTGTTTGTTATACTCGATCAGGGGACTTTGCTATACTCGATCAGGGATCTAATTTATACTCGATTAGGGGAATTTGTTATACTCGATCAGGGGAATTTGATATACTCGACCAGGGGACTTTGTTATACTCGATAAGGGGGCTTTGTTATACTCGATCAGGGAACTTTGTTATACTCGATCAGAGGAATTTGTTCTACTCGATCAGGGGAATTTGTTATACTCGACCAGGGGACTTTGTTATACTCGATCAGGGGACTTCGTTATACTCGACAAGAGCGCTTTGTTATACTCGATCTTGGGACTTTGTTATACTCGATCAGGGGCCTTTGTTATACTCCATTAGGGGCCTTTGTTATACTGCATCAGGGGACTTTGTTATACTCGATTAGGGGCATTTGTTATACTCGATCAGGGGCCTTTGTTATACTCGACCAGGGGCCTTTGTTTTACTCGATCAGTGGCCTTTGTTATACTCGATAATGGGACTTTGTTATACTCGATCAGGGGTCTTTGTTATACTCCATTAGGGGCCTTTGTTATACTGCATCAGGGGACTTTGTTATACTCGATCAGGGCACTTTGTTATACTCGATCAGGGGACTTTGTTATACTGGATCAGGGGTGTTTGTTTTACTCGATCAGGGGATTTTGTTATACTCGATAAGGGAACTTTGTTATACTCAATCAGAGGGCTTTGTTCTACACGATCATAGGTCTTTGTTATACTCGATCAAGGAACTTTGTTATACTCGACCAGGGGACTTTTTTATACTCGATCAGGGGGCTTTGTTATACTCGATCAGAGGGCCTTGTTATACTCGATCAGGGGACTTTGTTATACTCGATCAGGGGGGTTTGTTATACTCGATCAGGGGAATTTTTTATACTCGATCAGGGGAATTTGTTATTCTCGACCAGGGGACTTTGTTATACTCCATTAGGGGCCTTTGTTATACTGGATCACAGCACTTTGTTATACTCGACCAAGGAAACTTTGTTATACTCGATCAGGGACTTTGTTATACTGGATCAGGGGTGTTTGTTTTACTTGATCAGGGGACTTTGTTATACTCGATCAGTTTAATTTGTTATACTCGATCAGGGGAATTTGTTATTCTCGACCAGGGGACTTTGTTATACACCATTAGGGGCCTTTGTTATACTGGATCAGGGCACTTTGTTATACTCGACCAAGGAAACTTTGTTATACTCGATCAGGGACTTTGTTATACTGGATTAGGGGTGTTTGTTTTACTCGATCAGGGGACTTTTTTATACTCGATCAGGGGTCTTTGGTATACTCGATCAGAGGGCTTTGTAATACGCGATCAGGGGGCTTTGTTATACTCGATCAGGGAACTTTGTTATACTCGATCAGGGGACTTTGTTATACTCGATCAGGGAACTTTGTTATACTCGACCAGGGGCCTTTGTTATACTCGATGAGAGGGCTTTGTTCTACTCGATCAGGGCTTTGTTATACTCGATCAGGGACTTTGTCATACTTGACCAGAGGACTTTTTATACTCGATCAGGGGGCTGTTATACTCGATCAGAGGGCTTTGTTATACTCGATCAGGGGACTTTGTTATACTCGACCAGGGGCCTTTTGTTTTACTCGATCAGGGGACTTTGTTATACTCGACCAGGGGACTTAGTTATACTCGATCAGGGGACATTTTTATACTCGTTCAGGCGGGTTTGTTATACTCGATCAGGGGACTTTGTTATACTCGTTCAGGCGGGTTTGTTATACTCGATCAGGGGACATTGTTATACTCGATAATGGGACATTGTTATACTCGATCAGGGGACTTTGTTATACTCGACCAAGGGGCTTTTTTTATACTCGATCAGGGGCTTTGTTATACTCGATCAGAGGGCTTTGTTATACTCGATCAGGGGACTTTGTTATACTCGACCAGGGGACTTAGTTATACTCGATGAGGGGGCTTTGTAATACTCGATCAGGGAACTTTGTTATACTCGATCAGGGGAATTTGTTATACTCGATCAGGGGAATTTGTTATACTCGACCAGGGTACTTTGTTATACTCGATCAGGGGGATTTATTCTACTCGATAAGGGGACTTTGTTATACTCGATCAGGGAACTTTTTTATACTCGATCATAGGCTTTGATATACTCGATCAGAGGGCTTTGTTATACTCGATCAGGGGACTTTGTTATTCTTGATAAGGGGACTTTGTTATACTCGATTAGGGGAATTTGTTATACTCGATCAGGGGAATTTGATATACTCGACCAGGGGACTTTGTTATACTCGATAAGGGGGCTTTGTTATACTCGATCAGGGAACTTTGTTATACTCGATCAGAGGAATTTGTTCTACTTGATCAGGGGAATTTGTTATACTCGACCAGGGGACTTTGTTATACTCGATCAGGGGACTTCGTTATACTCGACAAGAGCGCTTTGTTATACTCGATCTTGGGACTTTGTTATACTCGATCAGGGGCCTTTGTTATACTCCATTAGGGCCTTTGTTATACTGCATCAGGGGACTTTGTTATACTCGATTAGGGGCATTTGTTATACTCGATCAGGGGCCTTTGTTATACTCCATGAGTGGTCTTTGTTATACTGGATCAGGGGACTTTGTTATCCTCGATCAGGGCACTTTGTTATACTCGATGAGGGGACTTTGTTATACTCGATCAGGGGTGTTTGTTTTACTCGATCAGGGGACTTTGTTAAACTCGTTCATTGGACTTTGTTATACTCGATCAGGGGACGTTGTTATACTCGACCAGGGGCCTTTGTTTTACTCGATCAGTGGCCTTTGTTATACTCGATAATGGGACTTTGTTATACTCGATCAGGGGTCTTTGTTATACTCCATTAGGGGCCTTTGTTATACTGCATCAGGGGACTTTGTTATACTCGATCAGGGCACTTTGTTATACTCGATCAGGGGACTTTGTTATACTGGATCAGGGGTGTTTGTTTTACTCGATCAGGGGATTTTGTTATACTCGATAAGGGAACTTTGTTATACTCAATCAGAGGGCTTTGTTCTACACGATCATAGGTCTTTGTTATACTCGATCAAGGAACTTTGTTATACTCGACCAGGGGACTTTTTTATACTCGATCAGGGGGCTTTGTTATACTCGATCAGAGGGCCTTGTTATACTCGATCAGGGGACTTTGTTATACTCGATCAGGGGGGTTTGTTATACTCGATCAGGGGAATTTGTTATACTCGATCAGGGGATTTTTTATTCTCGACCAGGGGACTTTGTTATACTCCATTAGGGGCCTTTGTTATACTGGATCAGGGCACTTTGTTATACTCGACCAAGGAAACTTTCTTATACTCGATCAGGGACTTTGTTATACTGGATCAGGGGTGTTTGTTTTACTTGATCAGGGGACTTTGTTATACTCGATCAGTTTAATTTGTTATACTCGATCAGGGGAATTTGTTATTCTCGACCAGGGGACTTTGTTATACACCATTAGGGGCCTTTGTTATACTGGATTAGGGCACTTTGTTATACTCGACCAAGGAAACTTTGTTATACTCGATCAGGGACTTTGTTATACTGGATTAGGGGTGTTTGTTTTACTCGATCAGGGGACTTTTTTATACTCGATCAGGGGGCTTTGGTATACTCGATCAGAGGGCTTTGTAATACGCGATCAGGGGGCTTTGTTATACTCGATCAGGGAACTTTGTTATACTCGATCAGGGGACTTTGTTATACTCGATCAGGGAACTTTGTTATACTCGACCAGTGGCCTTTGTTAAATTCGATCAGAGGGCTTTGTTCTACTCGATCAGAGGGCTTTGTTATACTCGATCAGGGGACTTTGTCATACTCGACCAGGGGACTTTTTTTACACTCGATCAAGGGGCTTTTTTATACTCGATCAAAGGGCTTTGTTATACTCGATGAGGGGACTTTGTTATACTCGACCAGGGGCCTTTCTTTTACTCGATAATGGGACTTTGTTATACTCGATTAGGGGACTTTGTTATACTCGATCAGGGGACTTTGTTATACTCGACCAGGGGACTTAGTTATACTCGATCAGGGGACATTTTATACTCGTTCAGGCGGGTTTGTTATACTCGATCAGGGGACTTTGTTATACTCGTTCAGGCGGGTTTGGTATACTCGATCAGGGACATTGTTATACTCGATAATGGGACATTGTTATATACTCGATCAGGGACTTTGTTATTCTCGACCAAGGGCTTTTTTATACTCGATCAGGGGCTTTGTTATACTCGATCAGAGGGCTTTGTTATACTCGATCAGGGGACTTTGTTATACTCGACCAGGGGACTTAGTTATACTCGATGAGGGCTTTGTAATACTCGATCAGGAACTTTGTTATAATACTCGATCAGGGGAATTTATTATACTCGATCAAGGGGAATTTGTTATACTCGACCAGGGTACTTTGTAATACTCGATCAGGGGGATTTATTATACTCGATAAAGGGACTTTGTTATACTCGATCAAGGGACTTTTTTATACTCGATCATGGGCTATGATATACTCGATCAGAGGGCTTTGTTATACTCGATCAGGGGACTTTGTTATTCTTGATAAGGGGACTTTATTATACTCGATCAGGGGACTTTGTTATACTCGATGAGGAGCCTTTGTTATTCTCGATCAGGTGCCTTTGTTATTCTCGATAATGGGACATTGTTATACTCGATCAGGGGACTTTGTTATACTCGACCAGGGGGCTTGTTTATACTCGATCAGGGGGCTTTGTTATACTCGATCAGAGGGCTTTGTTATAATCGATCAGAGGGCTTTGTTATACTCGATCAGGGGACTTTGTTATACTTGACCAGGGGACTTTGTTATACTCGATCAGGGGCTTTGGTATTCTCGATCAGGGAACTTTGTTTTACTCGATCAAGTGACTTTGTTATACTCGATGAGAGGACTTTGTTATACTCGACCAGGGGCCTTTCTTATACCCGATGAGGGGACTTTGTTATACTTGATCAGAGGGCTTTGTTATACTCGATCAGGGCTTTATTATATTCGATAAGGGACTTTGTTATACTCAATCAGGGGACTTTGTTATACTCGATCAGGGGACTTTGTTATACTCGATCGAGGGGACTTTGTATACTCTCGATCAGGAAGTTTGTTATACTCGATCAGGGCTTTGTATATACTCGATCAGGAGACTTTGTTATACTCGATCAGGGGACTTTGTTATCTCGATCAGGGGTACTTTGTTATACTCGATCAGGGGAATTTGTATATACTCAACTAGGGACTTTGTTATACTCGATCAGGGGACTTTGTTATACTCGATCAGGGGGCTTTGTTTTACTCGATAAGGGGACTTTGTTATACTCGATCAGGGGACTTTGTTATACTCGATCAGGGGACTTTGGTATACTTGATCCGGGGGTTTTGTTATACTCGATCAGGGGGCTTTGTATATACTCGATCAGGGGACTTTGTTGTACTCGACCAGGGGCCTTTGTTATACTCGATCAGGGGTCTTTGTTATACTCGATAATGGGACTTTGTTATACTCGACCATGGGACGTTGTTATTCTCGACCAGGGGGCTTTTTTATACTCTATCAGAGGGCTTTGTTATACTCGATCAGAGGGCTTTGTTATACTCGATCAGGGGACTTTGTTATACTCGACGAGGGGGATTTAAATATTCAATTAGGGGACTTTGTTATATTCGATCAGAGGACTTTGTTTTACTCGACCAGGGGACTTTCTTATACTCGATCAGGGGCTTTGTTATACTCGATCAGGGAACTTTGTTATACTCGATCAGGGGACTTTGTTATACTCGATCAGGGGACTTTGTTATACTCGACTAGGGGCCTTTGTTATATTAGATGAGGGGCCTTTGTTATACTCGATCAGGTATCTTTGTTATACTCGATCAAGGGAATGTGTTATACTCGATAAGGGGAATTTGTTATACTCGACCAGTGGACTTTGTTATACTCGATCAGGGGACTTTGTTATACTCGATTAGGGGCCTTTGTTATACTCGATCAGGGGCCTATGTTATACTCAATAATAAGACTTTGTTATTCTCGACCAGGGGACTTTGTTATACTCAACCAGGGTGCTTTTTTTATTCTCGATCAGGGGGCTTTGTTATACTTGATCAGAGGGCTTTGTTATACTCGATCAGGGGACTTTGTTATACTCGACCAGGGGACTTAGTTATACCCGATGAGGGGGCTTTGTAATACTCGATCAGGGTACTTTGTTATACTCGATCAGGGGAATTTGTTATACTCGATCAGGGGAATTTGTTATAATCGACCAGGGTACTTTGTTATACTCGATCAGGGGGCTTTATTATACTCGATCATGGGCTTTGATATACTCGATCAGGGGGCTTTGTTATACTCGATCAGGGGACTTTGTTATACTCAACGAGGGGGCTTTGAAATATTCAATTAGGGGGCTTTGTTATATTCGATCTGAGGACTTTGTTATACTCGATCAGGGGACTTTGTTATACTCGATCAGAAAGCTTTGTTATACTTGATCAGGGGACGTTGTTTTACTCGACCAGGGACATTGTTATACTCGATCAGGGGACTTTGTTATACTCGACCAGGGCCTTGTTATACCTGATAAGGGCCTTTTGTTATACTCTCGAGATCAGGGATCTTTTGTTATACTCGATCAGGGGAATTTGTTATACTCGATCAGGAATTGGTTATACTCTACCAGTGACTTTGGTTATACTCGATAAGGACTTTTGTTATACTCGATTAGTGCCTTTTGTTATACCATGACTGTGGGGCCTGGTGTTATACCTGCTACTAATAAGACTTTGTTATACTCGACCAGGGACTTTGTTATACTGACCAGGGGGCTTTTTTATACTCGTTCAGGGGGCTTTGTTATACTCGATCAGAGGGCTTTGTTATACTCGATCAGGGGACTTTGTTATACTCGACCAGGGGACTTAGTTATACTCGATGAGGGGGCTTTGCAATACTCGATCAGGGAACTTTGTTATACTCGATCAGGGGAATTTGTTATACTCGATCAGGGGTATTTGTTATACTCGACCAGGGTACTTTGTAATACTCGATCAGGGGGATTTATTATACTCGATAAAGGGACTTTGTTATACTCGATCAAGGGACTTTTTTATACTCGATCATGGGCTTTGATATACTCGATCAGAAGGCTTTGTTATTCTCGATCAGGTGCCTTTGTTATTCTCGATAATGGGACATTGTTATACTCGATCAGGGGACTTTGTTATACTCGACCAGGGGGCTTTTTTAAACTCGATCAGGGGCTTTGCTATACTCGATCAGAGGGCTTTTGTTATAATCGATCAGAGGGCTTTGTTATACTCGATCAGGGGACTTTGTTATACTTGACCAGGGGACTTTGTTATACTCGATCAGGGGGCTTTGGTATTCTCGATCAGGGAACTTTGTTTTACTCGATCAGGGGACTTTGTTATACTCGATGAGAGGACTTTGTTATACTCGACCAGGGGCCTTTCTTATACCCGATCAGGGGACTTTGTTATACTTGATCAGAGGGCTTTGTTATACTCGATCAGGGGCTTTATTATATTCGATAAGGGGACTTTGTTATACTCAATCAGGGGACTTTGTTATACTTGATCAGAGGGCTTTGTTATACTCGATCAGGGGCTTTATTATATTCGATAAGGGGACTTTGTTATACTCAATCAGGGGACTTTGTTATACTCGATCAGGGGACTTTGTTATATACCGATCATAGGGCGTTGTTATACTCGATGGGGACTTTGTTATACTCGATCAGGGGCTTTTGTTTTACTCGATCAGGGGACTTTGTTATACTCGATCGGGGGACTGTTATACTCGATCAGGGGACTTTGGTATGCTACTCGATCAGGGTGTTTGTTATACTCGATCAGGGGCTTTGTATATACTCAGTCAGGAGACTTTGTTATACTCGATCAGGGGACTTTATTTGTACTCGTCAGGGGTACTTTGTTATACTCGATCGGGGAATTTGGCATATACTCAACTAGGGACTTTCTTCTCGATCAAGGGGACTTTGTTATACTCGATCCAGGGGCTTTTGTTTTTACTCGATAAAGGTTTCGCCATAAGTCAGGGGACTTTGTTATACTCGATCAGGGGACTTTGGTATATATATGATCAGGGGTTTTGTTATACTCGATCAGGGCTTTGTATATACTCGATCAGGGGACTTTGTTGTACTCGACCAGGGGCCTTTGTTATACTCGATCAGGGGTCTTTGTTATACTCGATAAGGGGACTTTGTTATACTCGACCAGGGGACGTTGTTATTCTCGACCAGGGGGTTTTTTATACTCTATCAGAGGGCTTTGTTATACTCGATCAGAGGGCTTTGTTATACTCGATCAGGGGACTTTGTTATACTCGACGAGGGGGATTTAAATATTCAATTAGGGGACTTTGTTATATTCGATCAGAGGACTTTGTTTTACTCGATCAGAGGGCTTTGTTATACTCGATCAGGGGACTTTGTTATTCTTGATAATGGGACATTGTTATACTCGATCAGGGGACTTTGTTATACTCGACCAGGGGGCTTGTTTATACTCGATCAGGGGGCTTTGTTATACTCGATCAGAGGGCTTTGTTATAATCGATCAGAGGGCTTTGTTATACTCGATCAGGGGACTTTTGCTATGCCTGACCAGGGACTTAGTTATACTCGATGAGGGGCTTGTAATACTTCGATCAGGGTACTTTGTTATACTCGATCAGGGAATTTGTTACACTGATCAGGGAATTTGTTATACCTTGACCAGGGTACTTTTGTTGTGATCCGACTGGGGCCATACCGACGCGACTTGTTATACTCGATCAGGGACTTTTTATACCGATCATGGCTTTTCTA
>NW_024732459.1:0-16567 GCF_018991925.1 Homarus americanus | reverse complement strand
AAAAAAATAAATAAAAAATAATAAAAAATAGTGAATAACCGACGGAGAAAAAATGAATGAATAAAAATTGAAGACAAAATATATATAAAAATAATAAAAAATAGCATATAAAATAAAATAAAATAAATACGAATATATATCAGAATAAATTGAAACAAACTGATGTGAAAATAGATATCACGAGGAATTATTTTTAAATAAACCCGAGAAAAAAAAAGTTGTTCCATGAAACCTTTGAGAAAAATTAATTGATTTCCATAACTGCTAGTGGTACTATGTGAGTTCAGAACGTCATAGCTACACAAGTTAAAATTCAGAACTGAGATTCACAAATAATTTAGATTTTTTTTTAAGTTACACTCAGTCATTTCTCCTAAAATAACTATGCTGAGAGAGAGAGAAAAAAAAAGCTGAGTGTGTGTGTGTGGTGGGATGACGGATTGAACTAGCGACCCTCAGGTCAAGAGACAAGAGCCGTACCCACTCGACACCACACCTCAACTAACTAATCAATCTACACCTATCGTAGCCTATCTAACCTAACCTAACAGAAAATCTTACTTTACCAGAGAGTGGGACGGACACAAGTTGACATCACGGTCGTGTATGAACCAATCAGCGACCAGCTTTACCCACATACGAGTGGATCTTGTACGCAACAAGCCCGACTCAGGTTATAAAGCCAATAAAGAGTAACACTCAATTAGCACAGCTCCCTTCAGATGCCATTAAACCTCGACCTCATAGCTGTAGGAGGACCTATCGAACCAATGAAGTTTTTCGCTGTTGATCACTGTTTATCTTCCTCCCCTTCTCCCTCTGCTTGACTAAAGGAGTCACTCACCTACTTCCATGGTCAGTTGGTCACTCACACGTGTAGATAGTCCGGTCAGTGCGGTTTGTGAGGTACGCGGTCACTCATACGAGCCCTTGATCATGTTGGTATTGTCTACGGTCACTCACTCAGTCATTTATACTTTCCTTCTCGTTATTTATGTCCCTCCTCCTCTTCCTCCTCCTCCTCTTCTTCCTCCTCTTCGTCCTCCTCCTCCTCTTCTTCATCTTCCTCCTCCTCAAACATGAGTTATGTGAGGATGTAAAGTCCTGGACACACACACACACACACACGCACACACACGCACACACACACGCCACATTTTCTCTAAAGTAATTATCATGATAAGTGTCAGGAAATAAGAAAAAATGTAAAAGAATAACAGATAAGAGAGTCACTAAAGATAACTCAGGTAAACAAGTGGAAGAAGAAGAATAGTTTAAATCGTTTATATTATTATTATTATTATTATTATTACTATTATTATTATTATTAAGAACGGTGACTTAACCCCTTGAGGATGATGACTTAACCCCTTCAGAACGATGACTTAACCCCTTCAGAACGATGACTTAACCCCTTCAGAACGATGAATTAATCTAGCACTTACTGGGTTAAGATAACATATTCATAGGATTAACACAGTCATCGCCCATGGATTAAGTTATCATACTCAATGGATTAAAATTATCCTTACTCATTGGACTATTCCACTGTACTCAGGGGTTGGCATCGTACTAAAGGGGTTTAGATACTTTATTTATCAGACTATTTGAGTACAATGAAATAGTACTCTAGAGCTTAAGATACCGTACTCACTGGGATCGTCTACTGCACTCAGAGGTCGGCGTCGTACCCAAAGACGTATGATTCTTCACTAACAGCGATATTGACGACGCCATCACACACAGTTATCTAGTCACACAAATCATTTATACGACGTAAATAGAAACGTAAAGGCGTTCTTTTACTCTATTGGTTCTTCTTTTGGTTCGTCTGTTTTTTTAGCTTTATTCCCATCTTTTTTTTCCCGTTTCTTCTTCTTTTTCATTTTTTATATTTTGTTTCTTCTTTTATTTCCTCCTATTTTCTGTTCTGAGTTTAATTTGTCTTCTTCATTTATTCCTTCTTCTTTTTCTTCTTCTCTTCTTCTTTATTCCCTTGTGTTTTCTCCTTATTCATTATCATCACCTTCTTCTGCCTCCCCTGATTAGACGCACCAGATATAGTCACGGTCTAATGCTGTCCTTGGTGGAGATAGTACGGTGTTAGGTCAGGTCAGGTCAGGTCAGGTCAGGTTATTGTTTATAATTAGCGAGGAAAATTTATTAACCCCTTTATGCACGGGAGTCTCTTTGAGCTGAATAAAATCATCATCTATCCCTAACCTAATCAAATATTAACAGTAACGTCCCAGTAGTGAAGGGGTTAACACATTACTTCACATCCATTACCTGTAAGTAGCTTCACCAGGTGGGGGGTCGGTAACCATTAGCAGAGGAAGCCAAGGTATAAATATATCACTGTAAATAGAACCATTAATCTTGGGAAGCAAATAAGAAGAATTAGAACTGTGCTAATTAATCACTTGTTAATATATTACAAGGTTTGTTATTGAGGAAATCGTGTAAGTAACTTTGTACCATTGGAGAACTGTAAGTATATCGTAAGACATTAGTAAAGTAACACTGTACCACTATAAGTATATCGTAAGGAAATCGTAAGTAACATTGTACCACCCGATCACGATACGTATTTAAAAGAAAATAACACCCAATAAATAACATAGAATACATTACTTCTATGTCACTGTAATAATGTAAACACTAACACCGTAGCAATGATTCACTAAACAAATATAGTGAAACGATGGAGAGAAAAAATTACAAATGACAAGATAAACAGTAAATCCTTGTAAACATAATTAACGAAAATCCTAAAAGAAATCGAAAAAGAAAAATAGAGAATGAAGCGAATATAAAAATCTCAGATAAGGTTATAGAAGAGACATTAATCAGATATTGGTTATTGATACACAACACCTGAGTCGAAGAATGTTGTATTGTAACCAGTATTCTTTGTTCTCTAACGACCATCTGCATCGTTAAACGACCCACCGGCGGGTCGCATGGCGGGAACCGACCTTATATATAGGACCCACCAACTGACGGAGTTAGTTCAGTCCTCTTGTCATACAGTCCACATCCTTTGAGTGACACTCGTCACCTGTTACTTGTACTTAATTTATTTGTGTTGTTCCTGTCGCCACCAACGTGGTATATGTATGTGAGTACCTATTTATGTCTCTATTTATGTCCATCAGTATTTGCTTAGTTTGCATTTAAGTAATTCAGTGTTGTTTCACGTTAGTTAATTTCAGTGTTAGTTTTTATATGTTTATGCAGTGTTAACGTAATCCAATGCTTTATTATTATTCTTATGATGTTTCGATGTTTAGTATCATTTGTGTCTAAAAGTTTCGATGGTGAATCAACTTGTTGTGACAGCCTACGAGGCTCTTTGTGTTAATATTTAATTAATTAAATTCTTAAAGGTTTACTTTATTTATTTTTATTCACTTTTAATTTACTTCACTTTTTTTGTTTGGTTACGCCTAGAACCTGGATATTTAAGTAAATTAAGAGACGGCGTAACAATATATATATATATACTGTGTATATATATATATATATATATATATATATATATATATATATATATATATATATATATATATATATATATATATATATATTATCTTTTCATTCATTTTTATTCATTCCCTCTTATTGATGTGTGTGTGTGTGTGTAAGTTTTTGGTATTTTTCTTTCATAACAAGGCCATAAATACACTTCTTGTTTATCCTTTTTGCTACACACACACACACACACACACACACACACACACACTACCAATACCTATCTGGACTAAGTATTTCCCGAAGCATAACTCGAACACACAACAGCTGCAAAGAAATGCGAACACCAATCGTCGCTCAAAATCATCAACCAGGAAGAACGAACAGCACTTGACATTGACCCCTCAACCAACAACACCCAGCAGTCTCCTGTGGTGTTTCCATACTGCTATAGTCAATCAGGCGCTGGTATGAACAGTCACTAGATGACTAAAATTTATACTTGAGCTGGTGGTGGTTTTGGTTAGGTTAGGTTAAATTTGGGTAGGTTAGGTTAGATTTTATGGAACTAGGGAGGGGATCGAACCAGGTACTCAAGAATGTACTCGATAACCCCATCGCCACGTAACCCACAAGTGTACTCGCCTCAACTTGGATATGCTCAAGACACGGGTTATTCCACTGGTCGTCTGCGGAATGTGAAATGATCGTTTTTCTTGTGACTGAACCTTCAACTATCCGTTATCGGTGGTTGTAATTTACTCTGATGTTTGTGTCACTGCTATGGTACACGAATCTACACCCACCTAACCACATACCCATCCATCCACACACCCACGCAAGCCACCCACACACAACATGACAATTCCTCACGACACACAAAACGAAGGTATATTATCTTAGGTGTAGTTGAAAGACAATATTTCTCATTTATTCTGAAGTTATATAAACAATTTTTTTAACACAATCTTTAATAGTTTTTTCTTACCATTATATAACTTAACGCAGAATACATGTAATTATTAATATTATTTTTTCTTCTTCTGCTAAATGGATTAAACATTCATATTTACATCTCTTCAGTATGAGTGGAATTCATTGTTTTCCAATTCCACTTATATTTTATTTTTTAGCTTTTATTTAATCAGAAATGAACGAGAGGAACTTTTTTTTTACGGTACTGGTTTTTAACCCATTGTTTTATTTGTTATTTTTTTTTGTTTCTGTTTCCTATAGCTTAGTTAACAGCTAGAGTTTTTATGTTTTTATGTTTTTGTTTTTAGCCTGTGTTATAAGAGAGAGAGAGAGAGAGAGAGAGAGAGAGAGAGAGAGAGAGAGAGAACTATCACTTTTAAACTCTCAACTTCCTTTCCTGGAGTTCCTATTTAGGACTTGTCGTAACCATTACTTCCTGATGCTTATTCTAATCCACCTCTAAACCCTCACTGGATGCTCTTACATAGTTCACAATACACTTTACTCCCCAAATAATACAACAAATACTCTCACATACACACATTATAAGAATTATGTTACACTTTCAATATCTAGAATCCAAATCAATCACAGTGACTGCCAAGGACGTCATATAATTATCAATGTGCAATAATTCATGAAGTGATTGCATGAATAAAATATTACTACCAGAGTTTTACCTGCTGTTACCTGGTTACACCAAGGGGATAAAGTAACACAAAGTAACACAAATTAACTCTCACGGGGTAATAGTCAGAGTAATAGTCAGTTAGCTTTAAATTATGATGCCACAGCTTCCCAAGAGGGTGATAGTAACGTGTGAAATGTATACAACAAAAGCTTTCATTACTCACTGTATATTTTTTTACACTGTGGGAAATAAACTCTTCCTAGATCACTGCCACAACAGCGCTATCTACTGTATGTACAACTTTACCTTAATGATTTTGTTATTAATTAAAGATCACCTGAAGATTGGGTATTGCAGTTAAAATTTCACCTGATGATGAACCAACCTACACGTTATCTGGGGTTGGGTTAGGTTAGGTTAGGTTAGGTTAGAGCGTACCGAAGATACATGCACTTCCTATACTGAGGTGATGGAAGTACAGCGCTGGTGGGAGGTCTTAAGTGTCGTGTGGTAGTGTGTGTGTGTGTGTGTGTGTGTCTCACTCTTTTATCTCTCCCTCTGTTTATTCTCTCTCTCTCTCTCTCTCTCTCTCTCTCTCTCTCTTCCACTCTTTCCTTCTATCTCTCTCTTTCTTCTGTCTGTCTGTCTGTCTGTCTGTCTGTCTGTCCCGTCATGACCTAATAGTCAAGCATCACATTATGTAAAAATCCTGTCGCCTCTCATACTGAACCACGAACCCTGAGATTCAGACTCATGAATCAGAAGCATTTATGGACAGAATAATGCATCAGGGTTTACTGCTTCGGGTTCACGGGTCTGAAAATCGGGTTTCGTGGACCAGCTGGATAGGCGACAAGGCCTCTGTGGGTGACTCAGAAAAAGCGTATCGACAGGTGTCCCAAACTATCTTTTGTACTGGAAGATTTATGCATTGGCGTTATGCAATTTTTGCCTTTATTGACATATGATTCATTCTAATAATTGGGTCATTGATTTCGTTCCTTTATTCTAACTAGAAACATCATCCATCCACCTGACATATGTAACACACACACATATGTAACGCACACACACATACGTAACACACACACACACACATTTAACACACACACACACATGTAACACACACACATACGTAACACACACACACATACGTAAAACACACATATGTAACACACACACATACGTAACACACACACACACACATGTAACACACACACATACGTAACACACACACACATACGTAAAACACACATATGTAACACACACACATACGTAACACACACACACACACACACACATGCGTAACATACACACATACGTAACACACACACATACGTAACACACACACACACATACGTAACACACACACATACGTAACACACACACACATGTAACACACACACATACGTAACACACACACATACGTAACACGATAAGAGATGTACTCAGGCACATATACCTGAGACTGTAACATTAATCATTTTTTAGGAAGGAACTTAATAACATAGCTCAGGTTCTCTCCTCTGTGGCTGAACGACTGTGTGTTCTTGTACTAGATTAGACATTATGGGTCCAGCTAACTACACAATTAGACAGGAATTGTGTGTGTGTGTGTTTACCTTGCGAATAAACAACCATAACTAATATATAAATCAATCTATTGACCTCTTATTTCTCTTACAAAGCGGAGGAAGAGAAACAAGCATAAGAGACTGATTTAAAAAACATTGTACTCACCAGGTGTAGTTAAGCACTGCCTTCCTGGGTCACTCACCTGAGGGAGGAAGGAACTTGTGGTTAGAACTAAATGTGTTATTTTCATGTGAGGATTATGACGTAATACCTTTACTAAATCAATAACATTAGTAATAACGTTACACCTGTAATTTGACGATAATGATGAACATAATGATGGCATATTTTTTACTCTCTCGTTGATAATAACGATAAATTGTCATAATCTATTTAATAGTTAATGATAAGGCTAATTACATCATTACATTTTTTTATTTCGTACTATTTAGGCTACAGACATTATTTTTACATCAATACTGATAGCAAGAATAATGACACTTAGAAAAAAAATATTGTTGAGCAGCTAAAGCCAGCGTCGTTGTGTCCTAGTTGTGTAGGTCACCGCGGCAAACACCTCCCCTTCACCTCTGCTTCACCACGAGGTCGAAATCTTGTCTCTTTGTGTAGGGAGTCGAGACTTTTAGCAGCTGAGCCATGGCGTCTAGGCATCTCCAACCGTAATTAATGTACTGTTCTCCTTCAAGGCGTGGTCTCCTGTGGTCTCCTGTGGTCTGCTATCACGGGCAGTTTATATCCCGGATATTTCGCTGCCCTCCACCAAGCACTTGCCTCTCCTGTCGACTCTATCATGCTGTCACTGGATCTTGCCACACTGTCATGCCCGTTCATCTCAGTTATTCACGGTTAGTCTTTGGCCATCTATCCTACCGACCTGTCCAGACCCTCTCACCATACACTCCTTCACTTCACCCACCACTCCCATCCTAATCTCATATATCCTTCAAACCTCCTTCCTTCCTTAATCTATCCCCTGTTAAGGCTACTACGTGGATTAACAGGGTCCATCCTTAGCTTGTTCCGCCTCGCTTCCTGGACGTCTTCCCTGTACTAGTCTTGTTTCAGTGTATTTGGACCCAAGTTTGTTTTTAGTTTTCCCTCAGCAGCTAACCATCTTACGAGTGTTTATTTTTTTTACCTTACCACCCACAGGAACGATAAAATACCTGTTTTTAATCCGTCTGTATGTTTGTATATCCCCACGGACACTACAGGAAAAATCATGCGTACATTTTGGCACCAGTATCGCCGTTAAGAGAGCCAACACCCAGTTGAATATGTAAGTCACTAAACTACATAATTTCTCAATATGTTCTTTCAGGTTCTCTAGCAAAAACTACTCATTAACATATCTTCATCTACATACATACCTATTCCCCTTAACTTTCACAAGACCATTAAAACACTTCAATATTTTTCTTTGTCAATAATCCAATTGTTATTTACAATCTTTCATGATAAAAAATACTGGAAACTAATTCATATATGGTAGAATTTAATCTGTTTTTTATGTTATTTAAAACAATCTTATTCCCGGTCTGCTCTGTCTTCCCTAGATTACTATGGCCATACTCAGTCAATGAACAACAAAATAGCAAAATGCTCCCCCACCATAAAAAAAAGAGTTTTTCTCAACGAATATTGCAAGTGGTTAACAGCTTAGGAAATTCTACTACCACTGATGCAGCCCGGCACACTGTGTGGTAGGGGGCGGGTGGGGGAGGGGGGAAGAGTGGTTGGTGGGAGAGGTGGGTGGTGGTGGGGGTGTATTAGTAGTTGGAGGAATACAAATTTTAGAAACAAGAGAGAGGGAGGGAAGTATGAAAGGAAGCAAGGGTCGTAGGCAGCATGAGAGGGGGAATAGAGATGTAGGAGGCATAGGAAAAAGAAAACGGAGTTACTTGTTAAGGGAAAACTATGTTATTACCGACCGAAGACTTAGACTGAAATGGAAAATATTACGATTTTCATCTTAATCTGATAATTTTCTTTGTTTATTCTTGTGTCTTTACTTAATACATCTATAAAAATACTGTAGAGTTTAAGTGAGTGTTTTTCTGTCAAACACACACACACACACACACACACACACACACACACACACACACACACACTCTCTACCACTACCATCTGCCTCACACACGGGCACAATTTATATTGAAATGAGACCGGTAAAATGAAGAGAGCCGAGTGCGTATGACTGGCTTATGAATCAGTTGTCAGCGAGAGATGGGGAAGCACGATACCTTCTCCTCTCCCACCCTTTCCATCCTGTTGCATCCTGCCTCCTGTGGGTACATGATCCATCAGGTTTAAACGCGTGTGTCGGCAGGTAACAGACAATCAAAGCTCCATGACATTAAAAGAGATGATGCTGACTTTATGTATACAGTTTAAGACACATATACTACCACGAGACTTGAAAACATGCAATAGCGTTACTCCCTCTTCCTAATTCTGTAGCGATTATATGTACGACTCTCTCTCTCTCTCTCTCTCTCTAGGAATACTATCGACTAGAACTTATTTTGTTATCTTTATGAAACTCGTAAATAAAATATAGTTTATTTAGAATGACAAAATGGACTGGCTTATTATTTTTATTATTATCTAAACAAAACTTACAGAAAATAATAATAAGAAAATAATGAAACTTTTCCTTCATCTAGTTAATTTATCTTACAATTACCTGGGTGCTTAAGCGGGTAATTCTGAGCAGTAATAAAAGGCGTAACGAGACCTTCATGTTCACTAATTACCGAGAACATAACTTATTTTTACGAAGACTCTAATTGTCTCGCTGTCTCTCAAGACTTCGTTACCACTTACCTTATTGGGGTCATAAATCTTCGTTTTTTTTATGGCTAACTATAAATATTGAGTAATGTATAAATGTCTATGTCTTACACCTGTCTTTCTTTGTGTGTCTCTGTATGTGTGTCTGTGTCTGTCTGTCTGTCTTTTTGTCTGTCTGTCTGTCTGTCTGTCTGTCTGTCTGTCTGTCTCTCTTTCTCATATCGTTAATCCCTTTATATCCCTGGATTAGCTTAATCTCTCTCAGCTTCCCGTTAACAGTAAAAATTCGAGTCATAACCTAAATGTTTATCCTGACTCCGTTAACTGTTTTGTAATCGAGGGAAACAGAGACTCCCTTCTAGGTAATCATTTCAACAGCAACACAACGGTAACACAAGTGAAGGTAGTTATTGAGTCTTAGGTAGGTTAAGGACCGTACATATCATGGAGGATTCCTGGCGCGTTGGGAAGCTCCTGTCCACCAATTCCAGGATTATCTCGCCATTTCCTGGATTATATCGCCAATTCCAGGATTATCTCGCCAATCGACTGGAATCCAGACCCTGCAGACTCCATTCCCAAGCCAGACAAGGTTCATTGGAGACATTTCGTGTTTATAACTACCAAATGAGCAATATATCCCTTCATTAACAAGTTTTATAAGTATTTCTTAAGGGATCAGCTTAAGCTTTAACTCCTAGAAAAGTATAGAAAGCTTGAGAAAATGGACTAGATCATAATTAAGCTCCAATGTCTTTAGGGATCAGCTTAAGCTCTAACTCCCTGAAAAAATATAAAAAAAATAGACAAAATGGACTGGATTATAATTAAGCTCCCATGTCTTTAGGGATCAGCTTAAGCTTTAACTCCTAGAAAAGTATATAAAGCTTAACAAAATGGACTGGATCATAATTTCGCTGCCATGACCACCCGAGTAAGTAATGTTACAGTAGATAAACGATATGAGTGGACGATTATGAATGGACTCGGTCTTCCGTTACTCACGGTTCCAGGGAGAGCTAAGAGGAGCATTCATGTAGCGTGAGGTCCCTGGTGTAACGTGAGGGTCCTGATGCAATGTGACGGCCCTGGTGTAACGTGAGGACCCTGATGTAACGTGAGTGCCCTGATATAACGTGAGGGCCCTGATGTAACGTGAGGGCCCTGATGTAACGTGAGGGCCCTGGTGTAACGTGAGGGCCCTGATGTAACGTGAGGGCCCAGGTGTAACGTGAGGGCCCTGATGTAACGTGACGGCCCTGGTGTAACGTGAGGACCCTGATGTAACGTGAGTGCCCTGATGTAACGTGAGGGCCATGGTGTAACGTGAGGGCCCTGGTGTAACGTGAGGGCCCTGATGTAGCGTGAGGGCCCTGATGTAACGTGAGGACCCTGATGTAACGAGGGCCATGGAAAACGTGAGGGCCCCTGATGTAGCGTGAGGGCCCTGATGTAGCGTGAGGGGCCCTGATGTAACGTGAGGACCCTGATGTAACGTGAGGGCCCTGATAACGTGAGGGCACTGAGGTAACGTGAGGACCGATGGAAATGTGAGGGCCCCAGGTATGAGGGCCCTGATGTAACGTGAGACCCTGATGTAACGTGAGGGCCCTGGTGTAAACGTGAAGGCCCTGATAGCGTGAGGCCTCTGATGCAACGTGAGGACCCTGATGTAACGTGTGAGACCCTGATGTAACGTGAGGACCCTGATGTAACGTGAGGGCCCTGGTGTAGCGTGAGGGCCCTGATGTAGCGTGAGGGCCCTGATGTAACGTGAGGGCCCTGATGTAGCGTGAGGGCCCTGATGTAACGTGAGGGCCCTGATGTAGCGTGAGGGCCCTGATGTAACGTGAGGGCCCTGATGTAACGTGAGGGCCCTGATGTAACGTGAGGGCCCTGATGTAACGTGAGGGCCCTGATGTAACGTGAGGACCCTGATGTAGCGTGAGGGCCCTGATGTAACGTGAGGGCCCTGATGTAACGTGAGGGCCCTGATGTAACGTGAGGGCCCTGATGTAGCGTGAGGGCCCTGATGTAACGTGAGGGCCCTGATGTAACGTGAGGATAAACATAAATATAGACGATAAACTAATGATACCAAGCTAAATTAATCTAATCTTAAGATCATCTAACTTAATTTAGGTAAAGTTTGGTTACGTTGAGATAGCTAAAAACGGCTTCAGTGGAATCAGGTCAGCTTGATCGTATAATACACATTATGTATACTTTAATATACATGACATGAAATGACATGACATGACATTACATACGAATTCCAAAAAGTTATCTTTATTTTACAAAGGTGTCCTCAGCTATACATCCACAGTCAGCTAAACTAGGAAGCTAATCGACAGCTAACAAGAGACACTTAACACTCGACACTCGACAGCATTAACGATAAGACATCAGCTTTTAACAGTGAACACGTTGTAATGTGATGATATAATGTGAAAAGGAGAGAGAGAGAGAGAGAGAGAGAGAGAGACATGAATAGACAGCAGAAAGATACAGAAAAAATAGATAAAATAAGACAGATAGAAAGACACAGACAGACATATACCACATCACAGTCACCACCCACACCCCCTCCCCTCCCCCACCCACACCCCCTCCCCTCCCCCACCCACACCCCCTCCCCTCCACCACCCCCTCCCTCCCCCACCCACACCCCTCCTCCACCACACCCACACCCCCTCCCCCACCCCACACCCCTCCCTCCACCACTCCACACCCCCCCCTCCCCCTCCCCCACCCACACCCCTCCTCCACCACCCACACCCCTCCCTCCCCCACCCACACCCCTCCTCCACCACACACACCTCCCCCTCCACCACCCACACCCCTCCACCACCCACACCCTCCCCACACACCCCCTCCACCACACCCACACCCTCCTCCACCACATCCACACCCTCCTCCCCACCCCACATCCCTCCCTCCCCCCACCCCACACCCTCCCTCCCCCACCCCACACCCTCCACCACCCACCCTCCCCCCCTCCACCACCCCACCCTCTCCACCACCCCACACCCCCTCCCTCCCACCCCACAACCCTCCCCCACCCACCCTACACCACAGCTCTATAAACAGAGGGGCACCCACTAATCAAATCTCAGCCTCTGATTATTTTTCATATTCCCCTGAGATCAAATTTCCCCAACGCCTAATAACAACGAAGGAGGGGGGGAGAGTGGTGTTCTTGTTGTTCTTCGTGTTCTTGTTCTTCGTGTTCCTGTTCTTGGTGTTCTTCTCATCCACTAATACCATCTCAACCTGTCTATAGTTGTTTATTTCAAGGAAGAATAAAATAATTTCTCTGGACTAAAATGTTATGGAAAAGTTGACCCTGACGAGTCACAGAAATGAATAGGTCAAAGGTTGTTTAGCTAGATATTTTTTCATCGTATTTTTTTTCTAAAATTTTACGTGTTTTGATTCAATTTATATTTTTGTTATCAGTATTTTCGTAATTATTTTATTTTTTATCGTTATCTTTCTTCGTTCTTTGTTTCGATTTTTCCTTTTAATTATTTGTTTATTTTCTCTCTCTCTCTCTCTCTCTCTCTCTCTCTCTCTCAAGTACCAAAATATTTCTATAATCTGTCTATTCCTCATTTCTCTCTTTTCCTACAAATTTGTTAGGAAGTTGTTACAGTCAATTGATTTATTTAATTCTCTCACTCACTCTTTCTCTCTCTGACTCACTCTCTTTCTCTGACTCACTCTTTCTCTCTCTCACTCACTCTCTTTCTCTGACTCACTCTCTTTCTCTGACTCACTCTCTTTCTCTGACTCACTCTCTCTATGAATACTTGACTAAGCAGGACTCAATGTACCAGAACTTCACGAAAGTATACTATAGAAAGTTTACCAGAACATCACAACTACAGGTGAACTCAATGTACACTTTCAAGTACTCATTCGTTCGTGTAAACTAAGAACAATAACAACCCAACCTTAGTACAGTAATTATCACCCACGAGGTGTACATTAACACACAAATTACACTTCATTGTACTTTACTATGTACTAATTGAACCTTACTAGTCTCTATTACCTCTTATAATTATTCACCGACTCAATTACCTTCACTAGATTAACTATATGACTCATTATTGCGTAGTTGGATCAGTCATAGTTACGAGTTATTGTTACGTTCAAGTCACTATTGGGTGTTGAGTCACTGTCTTTATTCAGGTTTGTTTGTTTTTGTTGTGGATGAGTAATATTTTATAGATATTTACTTTACTCATGATTCACGATCTTTTGCAGTGAGGATGAGTAATATTCACCCATCACAACACAGTATAGTGAGGAAGAGAATATCCTTTGAGACGAGAAATACTCATTATTGGATCAGCTTATCTTACTCACTGTTGAATATTAAATAATAATAAATTAATTGTTATTTAGGAAGACAGATTATGGTAAACCAGAGGAATATACCCGTATAATGGAGGTATATCTAGCAAGTTAAACCTGAGGAATATACCCGTATGATGGAGGTATATCTAGCAAGGTAAACCAGGGGAATATATACCATTATGAAGGTAAACTTAAGGTAAACCAGTGGGACGATGACTGTACACTACAATGGACCTAAATTATAGCAAGGTAAACCTGTACGCGAGCAGCAGTATATTCCCGGAAACTACTGATGCAAAGTGTGTGTGAAAGTGTGTGTGTGTGTGTGTGTGTGTGTGAGTCTGTGTGTGTGTGTGTGTGTGTTTGTTACCTGCACTTTCATCTTCTTTAATACCACGATTATGGAAGTTTGAAAGGAAGTGCGTTTACAGGTTTATTTATGCATGTGTGTGTGTGTGTGTGTGTGTGTGTGTGTGTGTTTGTGTAATATTCCTACATATTCACTACTGAAGAAGGGATCGGTCGTTCAGGAGATTCAGTCAATGCATTCCCAACAAGTTGTCATCCCAAAAGAATTCTAATGAATAAACATGAACAGAGGTGGGCCAGGGTACAATAATACCCCCCCCACCACCTGCACCACCCACCAACACCACCCCACCACCCACCAACACCACACCCACCACCACCTGTACCACCACCCCCTACCACCACACCCTGCTTCCACCCCACCACCCACCAACACCACCCCACCACCCCTGCTTACCCCACCACCACCTGCACCACCCACCAACACCACCCCACCACCACCACCCCACCATCTCTAATGGCAAGATAGCCGACATTTTAAGATTGTATCCACTTTTTTGCACTTAGTAACTATATCAATTCTCATGTACAGAACCAAATACGCAATGTGCTTGAATACCTCCCACGTAAATGTGAATACTGTACTTGGTTACCTGAGGAAGACCAACCCCCCTCCCCCCTCCTCTATCTCTCTTTCCGCTAACACCCCACCCCTCCTTCACCACCCCCTCCTTTACCCCCACCTGTCCTTCATCCCACACCCTAATTCCAGTCCTCTGTTCCTACTATCCATCCTCGTCACCCCATCTCTCCCTACCTCTACTCACCTTCTGCTTTAGAGAGGAACGTTAATGTGCGTCAGGTGTCGAAGGTAGAGTAAAGGTCAAGGTGAGAGGCGGTTCTTCATCTGGGTTATATACTTTAATGACTCTCATAAGAGATTTGTTCCAGCCTTAAAAGAGGAAGATTATTATGAGGGAAGTTTATGCTGACACCAACGTCACGGCAGGTAAGGAGAAGGTAAATGACTCTCTGGTGTAGTGGTTATGAGGGTGTTGTTAGGGAAGGAAAACACCAGGCGGAGATTGACTGCCTTTGCTGGCGCTGATTTTATGATACGAGTTAATGACACGTGAGAGAGAGATATATTCTTCCTCCCTGACGTCAACACACACACACACACACACACACACACACACACACACACACACACACACACACACACACCCCACACACACACACCCCCACCCCACACACACACACACACACACTACATCCTTGACCACCGAAGGGTCAAGACGTACCTGGCGCTCCTCTCGGAGCAGCCAGGTCAACTGCTATGTTGGCCCATACCAACTCCCTCCCCTGAACCCTCCTCCCCACCGGAATATCAACAAGTTCACGCCAGAAGTTACTATTTCATTTAGGAAAGTAATGGAACCAGTGTTAAACAGAGGTGAACAGTGGTGAACAGTGCTTAAGTCAGTGAGAACAACTCAACAGTAACAGTGGTACCCAAGTTGACCTTTCACACAGTGAGGTCCCAGGTACCCAGTGATAACGGCCCGTGAGACCCAACTACCAGCGATGTGTTAATCCGTCTACGATAGGAAGGCCTGGAACCACACCTCACTCATATAACACCATCTGTGAGGGAATCACTACACCACGTGAGGCCCCTCATAACACCATATGTGAAGGAGTTACTACACCACGTGAGGCCCCTCATAACACCATCTGTGAGGGAATTACTACACCACGTGAGGCCCCTCATAACACCATCTGTGAGGGAATTACTACACCACGTGAGGCCCTCATAACACCATCTGTGAGGGAATTACTACACCACGTAGAGGCCCCTCATAACACCGTCTGTGAGGGAATTACTACACCACGTGAGGCCCCGCATAACACCATCTATGAGGGAATTACTACACCACGTGAGGCCCCTCATAACACCATCTGTGAGGGAACTACTACACCACGTGAGGCCCCTCATAACACCATATGTGAAGGAGTTACGACACCACGTGAGGCCCTGCATAACACCATCTGTGAGGATATTACTACACCACGTGAGGCCCCTCATAACACCATCTGTGAGGGAATTACTACACCACGTGAAGCCCCTCATAACACCATCTGTTGAGGGAATTACTACACCACGTCAGGTCCCTCATAACACCATCTGTGAGGAAATTACTACACCACGTGAGGCCCCGCATAACACCATCTGTGAGGGAATTACTACACCACGTGAGGCCCCTCATAACACCATCGGTGAGGGAATTACTACACCACGTGAGGCCACTCATAACACCATCTGTGAGGGAATTACTACACCACGTGAGGCCCCTCATAACACCATCTGTGAGGGAACTACTACACCACGTGAGGCCCCTCATAACACCATCTGTGAGG
>NW_024732458.1:0-19212 GCF_018991925.1 Homarus americanus | reverse complement strand
AAAGCTTATGGAGGTCACAGCGTCGCCCAGGGCAGGAGGAGACTTTGAGAGGGTGTGATGTGTATACACGGTGGTGACTACAGCTCTTAACCCCAATTCTAGTCGACTGTTTTCCTCGGTTTCTGTTCATTCTTCGTCCAACTATTCTCAGTGTTTTCAATGTGAGCTAACACACACACACACACACACATGCGCGTAACTACCGAGAGTTATAACAACTATGTAGCTGCAGTGTTTCATCCGAGACAGAGAGAACCTGTTGTTCTAAAATAAAGTAAATAAATGACCATTGTCGATTAGCTGTCATGTCTTTTGGTCTGTCGCGCCTCCCGTTCCGTCCGTCCGTCGATAAATATGCTTTTCCTTCCGTCCGTTGGCCTATTGGTAGATTTTTTTGGTCTGCCTGGCGATGGACAGGTTCATCTGTTCATCGACAAGTGCACTTTTCTGTCCGCCCATCAACCCTTCCGTCCATAGTACCTAGTCGCCCGTTCATGTTGGAGTACGTTCGTCTGTTCGTAAGTCTATAGATACGTTCGACCGTCCGTGAATAAGTACGATTGTCCGTGTGAACGTCCATTTAAGGCTGGTCGTCTGTCATCCCAGCCCAGTGAGGACATGACGTCACGAATCTCTTGACTGGTGACTGGAGTGCCCCAATTTAACAAAGTACTTGACCTCCTATAACCTTCACACTCATGACCACCAGTGATAGATAACCTGGCTCACCTAACTCACCCTTATGACCAGGTAATGATCACCTATGGTACTAATTTCTGTAATTATAATTAAGGAATGAAACTCCACTCACAGTAATTAAACCGTACTTTCATTAAGGTAATGACTGGTCTTAATCCTGGTGATGATACGAGACACATTCTTACTAACATAATTACTTACAACAATGTTCATAATTGTTTAATACTAATTAGATAATGTAAGTCCAACGTTAATTACATTCGTGAGCTAATGCATAAACTTGATTTAATTTTTAAGAAGGTATGATTTACCATGTATAGCACGGTGTGTGGTGCAGCGTGGAGAGTAAATATTGTAACATTGTGGCACAGTCTTGGCGTGTATGACAGTAAACATCATGTATGTGTTCATTGGAAAATTTTTGTATGTACAAGGGCAACTGGGATGAATGTTCTTGTAAACAATAATGAGAGCTCAGAAGAAGGTAAATACGAGTATTCAACATAGAACGCGTGTAGAAGAGATGTTGGCAAGTGTTCCAGCAGCTACCTCACAACACAAGACACGTGTGGTCCAGATGTTGGCAAGTGTTCCAGCAGCTACCTCACAACACAAGACACGTGTAGTCCAGATGTTGGCAAGTGTTCCAGCAGCTACTTCACAACACAAGACACGTGTGGTCCAGATGTTGGCAAGTGTTCCAGCAGCTACCTCACAACACAAGACACGTGTAGTCCAGATGTTGGCAAGTGTTCCAGCAGCTACTTCACAACACAAGACACGTGTGGTCCAGATGTTGGCAAGTGTTCCAGCAGCCAACTCACAACACAAAACACGTGTAACCCATGTATTGGCAGGTGCCCCAGCAGCCAACTCACAACACAAAACACGTGTAACCCAGGTGTTGGCAGGTGTTCCAGCAGCCAACTCACAACCCAAGACACGTATAGCCCAGATGTTGGCAGATGTTCCAGCAGCCAACTCATAACACAAGACACGTGTAGCCCAGGTGTTGGCAGGTGTTCCAGAAGCCAACTCACAACACAAGACACGTGTAGCCCAGATGTTGGCAGGTGTTCCAGCAGCCAACTCACAGCACGACCGTTCTGGTAGCTGTCACCGACCAGTTAATATGTCCCACGGGGAGACAAGCTCTTGAAACAGTCACAGTCATGTCAGGGAGGAACAGGCAGAGAAGATTTACTTTTCACTTGTGTGTGGACGTGACGAGAAAGTTCCCAATTTATATTTAACAAACACGGAAGAAACAAGAAGTTTTCCTTGAACTTAAGGTGAGCTAAAACTGTTTCTGTCAGAGGCCGACAACGTCACCATAAGTATATATGGATCTCTTAGTTACTGGTTCCTGTTCACGTGAACTTGAAAAAAAAGCCGAATAAAAGTTTTATGGATATTTCCTGCTTCTGGTTGTCATTTATTTGGTTGGTAACGGCCGACCTTAAGGACTAAAATAATAATAATGGGTGCCCCTCGTGCAACAAGGATGGCCGGCCCAAGGGCCACCTAGGCGTGAATTTGTTTAAGGCGTAGAAGCTGTCGCCAACACAACAACCACACCCTAAGTTAACGAGCTGCATCACCCAGTGTTAAGGAATAGTCCGAGAAGACTGGACAACTTGCCAACAGCGATGCCGCCAAAGCCACACTGACTGTGGAATGAGCGTTTAGAGAACAAACACGGAGAATAATACACAGAAAGTGGGGAACACAGGGAGTGGGGGACGTTTTCTTTCTTTCTTTTTAATAACACCCGTGGTAGACGGTAGGACTACTTTATAATTTTAAAGCATCCCACTGCTCAAGCACGCGCTCAATTGCTGCGTGCAACGACAGCCATCGAGTGGCACACGTGTGTAAGATTTTGTGTGGCTTAAGGTCCAGAAAAGTTTGGGCAAGTTTTTAAGTTCATATTTCCCTTTGGCACTATTGGAGAAGTGTGTATAAATATTTGGATACATTGTGGGGTATGAGATTGTTTGGTTCACACTCAGGATGGAATGGAGAAAGGAAACTC
This sequence comes from Homarus americanus, assembly GCF_018991925.1. Taxonomy (NCBI): domain Eukaryota; kingdom Metazoa; phylum Arthropoda; class Malacostraca; order Decapoda; family Nephropidae; genus Homarus; species Homarus americanus. Next base: position 16,478 of record NW_024732458.1, on the reverse strand, counting down.
ACAATGTGCTCTCTATATACATGTTGTATTGGATGTACAATGCAGCTTGGTGCTGGGAAGGCAGCATGGTTACAAGCGTGATGTAGAGAGAGCTGGTTGGTGAGGACGCTCAGAGAAGGACAGCTTGTGGGTCGCCAGGCTCGCCGGCGGGAGAGAGGACCGCCAGGCAGGCAGAGGAGGTGTTGCTGGCTGCGGCTGTAGGTAGAAAGAGCGACAGATCACCACGAGGTCAGGTCTTAAATAGCGGGGGTAGGCGGATGAAGCAGCTGGACTCCCTGCCCACAGGCAGGTATGGCGGCGCTGGCTGACCCAGACCACAAGGCACACTGAGGAATTGAAGAAGGCGACAAACAGCGTTTGTAGGGGAGAATTCCACTACAATACTCCCCCTTCCCTCCAGGCGGTGTAGGAGACTTGTTGTCTGCAGAGTTGCTTAGCACATGTGAGGCAGAACGGGCGGTGCGTGCCTCATGTGAGACAACGGCGATGGCGTGGATGAGCCGGTCGCTGGGGACAACTGTCTAGATACACAATATCTGTGGGAGTAGAGAGGGAGAATAAGGGTGTGTGGAGGCGATGAATGTTGTGCTTCCCTCACGGCAGGTACCGAGTCGTCAGATGCGCCTGCTGGGGTGTGTGGGCCTGGGTCAGGAGCAGGGGTTGCGTCAGCAGAAGCGGATGAGGGCTCGTGACAGCAGCTGGGTCCACGACAGCAGCAGGGAGTACCTGTGGTGTAGAGACAGTAGTTGTAGAGCCGATGAGAGCTGCTTCTGTGTGGATAAGCCAGTCTTCCATGTTGCTTGAAGACTGGGAGCGTGATCAGTTTCTCCTCCATCCTGTGTGAGTGCGAATCTCCGGGAGTCACCATTTGTGGGGTATGAGATTGTTTGGTTCACACTCAGGATGGAATGGAGAAAGGAAACTCACAATGTGCTCTCTATATACATGTTGTATTGGATGTACAATGCAGCTTGGTGCTGGGAAGGCAGCATGGTTACAAGCGTGATGTAGAGAGAGCTGGTTGGTGAGGACGCTCAGAGAAGGACAGCTTGTGGGTCGCCATGCTCGCCAGCGGGAAAGAGGACCGCCAGGCAGGCGGAGGAGCGAGGGCCGCCAGGCAGCGGCAGAGGAGGTGTTGCTGGCTGCGGCTGTAGGTAGAGAAAGAGAGACAGATCACCACGAGGTCAGGTCTTAAATAGCGGGGGTAGGCGTGGCTTAGCAGTTGACCCCCGCTCCGTGGTGTATGGCGGCGCTGGTTGACCCAGACCACGAGGCATACACTGGGGAATTGGTGGGGTCGGCTACTCAGCGACAAACAGCGTTTGTAGGGGAGAATTTCACTACAATATCTTCGCAATGTCGTGGTAGATATTTTACTGATTTTGATGCACATAAGTGAATGCTATAACAAAAAAAACATTTATTTTAATATATAAAATTTTATTCTTCGATGACATGGCACATGTATGGATATGTAACATAATATATGGTATTAAATAAAACAGCCATATTAGTATATTACAATAATATTTATTAAAATTTCAATGTAGAATAAAGCTTATTTTGATTTGTAGAATTTATGAGGAATGGGCGTAGAATGTGTCTAGAACGTGGCCTTATGGTGACTAACTGGCAACTAAAAAAAAGCCACGTTACTTGCCAAAGGTCACTAGAAAATTACAATTCGGCAAAGGTGTTCGCCAATTGCACCGGCTAACCATTACCCCGGGACACGATCCGCAAATCGATTAGCATCCAGGTTCCCAATTACTGCTGAGAAGACAGAAGCAAATGGCGTAAAAAAAGCTTGTCCATAGTTTCACTCTGCCCGGGGATCGCACCCGGGTCCGCTCGCTTGCGAGGCGAGCATGCTGACCATTACAACACAGGTCGCCAACCTTAAGGACTATAGTGATGATATACAGCGACATGGTAGGTCAAACTTCATGTAAGCTATCAACATTATATTTGTAGCGCTGCCACCAACCTTGTCATTGGGTCATTAATTATTTATTCCTTTTGACTACAGTCGCCATGAATTTATACAAATTGGATATTGGCTAAAGATATTATTTACTTGTACTTAAATTAATAATTCACAATACCAACGCATTTATTTCATACCACTGATCACTAGAATTATCATGGTGGTATCAAAATAAAGTTACTTCTTACTTCTCTACAATATCTAGATCAACAAAACTCGTAAAATAAAAACATATTATTGACTGTATCTGTAAGGTCTCACCTTGAATATCGTATGCCGACTCTGGTGAAATATCTGTCACAACTCGGCAGAGGAATTTCTCCGTGGTTACTTTCAGTGTACCAGGTAACTTGCCTGAATCTTCTAGCAGCTGGGCGGGTCTGTGGTTAGGTTCCGTGTCCGGCGCTGGTTGGTGTGTGGCGACACATCCTGTACCAAGCTTAATTCTGTTTTAATTTTTTAGGAATTTAGAGAGATATTGATAACAGGAAGTCACTGTGATAAAAGACATCCTCACACAACACACCGTCGGCCTGAGCTGGTGACGAGCACTACACTGGAGCCTCCGACCTTTACTGTTGTGGAGACCAAACATGAGAGGCTGACCGTCGTCTTTCAGAACCTATATAGTTTTATTACTTGTTGGAGTTATAACGATCACCAGGATGGCAACACTACACGCTTCCTTGAGCATAACATCTGACAACTTTTTTTACTCAACCTTTCAGGACTGAGCTCGCTTTAGCCAGGTCAACTAAGGTCAGATTCGTGATTACTCCCGGGTAGTTAGCCACCTATTTACCTATCCTGATATCCGGGGGCTGACCTCTGACATCTACTGACTCAACCTCATAATAATAGGAATCACAAAATAAAGAGGAAAGAAGTTGTAGTAAATCAAGGTAACTAGCGCCGACCATAGTAAGTAATTAACATGATAAACACTGAATAGAGACATCAACCTAATTCCGTATCACTTTATGGGAAATAGTTGTACTGTGAAGCTCAGGTTCAGTGTTTAATTAAGTAAATATTCCGTTTAAAGGCTGTAATTTATCTGGATAATGTTGTGTACCAATACATACTGACAGTCGTTGTTTTGTCGATATAGCTAGTGCTAATAGTTGTTGGTAATAACATACCTATCAATTATAATTACGGTACAGGGTGATGAATTCCTGTGTATAGTTGAAATTGCTATAACAGGTTTTACGTCGCGTAGTGTAGCTCATCATCTACCTAATGTTACGTCGTTGTTAGTCTAATATATTTATAGGAATATATTTTTTTTCATTATTGTCGATCAGCAGGATGTTTATGGCTTACTTTAAATGTGAGCAAAACTCCATGATCAGACTAACTTAACTCATGGTATATGGATTTCATGACGAGGTGCCTTACCAAGAAATCGCTTATTGAAGAACTTAAATGCTATATTGCGAAACAGAGAACGAAACTCAGAGAGAAATTAATAAAACAGAAAGCGAGACTCGGAGAGAATTAGTTGGTCACAAAAGTCTCCAAAAGGTTAAGTGGACAAAAATGTTACAATTGGCGGCTTACGTGAGGCTGGCCAGGACTTAGGGAGGTGGTGGTGTGTGGTGCAGTGATGGTGAGTCAGAGAGTGTGATAATTAATGTGAGTGTGATAAAGTGTGTCACGCTGCCGAGGTTATGATCGATGGTAAGTCTTCTTAAGTGTGAGATAGGAGGAACTCTTCAGCGCACAATGACTGAGACACGACTCTTTGAGGCAGCAAGTGACGTCTTTTTCTTCAACATATTAAACATAAAGATACAGAAGTAAGCAACGGGAGGCGTCTTAGTAGTGTTTGGGTACGATGTGTGTTGTTGACGCTCTCTGTGTGGCCGGGGCACTGAGACATATTACCCATATTAGCCATAAATATAATATAGAAATACTAAATACGAGACGTGAACTGTTATGGCTGTGTCTGTGTTTGTCACTTGTAGTATTGTCCACCACTCATACACAAGTTCTCATATAACGTAGTTCATCTTCAGCCAACTTGACTTTATGAAAATAACCACCAAATGTACCTTTAGTTTGGTGGTGTGGAGTTTGTCGAGGATTTAATTCCACCTCCTGAAACAGAGACAAGTGGAGGAAGGAAGAGGAGACAGGAGGAGGAGAAAGAAGAGGAGACAGGTGGAGGAGGAGGAGGTGGAAGAGGAGACAGGAGCAGTCGAAGGAAGAGGTGGAAGAGGAGACAGGAGCACGTGGAGGAGGAGGTGGAAGAGGAGACAGGAGCAGGTGGAGGAAGAGGTGGAAGAGAAGACAGGTGGAAGAGGAGACAGGTAGAGGAGGAGACAGGTGGAGGAGGAGCAGAAGAAGTGGAAGAGGAGACAGGAGGAGGAAGTGGAGACAGGCGGCTGCAGGACATATTTACACGAGCGTCTTTCTCCCACAAGTCCATCACCTCCACCACGACAATCACAAGAGATATTGAGTTTTACCCCCGAGGACCTGATGTTGTACTCTTAGGTGTTGATACTGTGTTTTCCTCCTAGTGACTGATGCTGTGTTGTCCTCCTAGTGACTGATACTGAGTTGTCCTCCTAGTGGCTGATGCTGTTTTGTCCTCCTAGTGGGTGATGCTGAGTTGTCCTCCTAAGTGGCTGATATTTTCTTTCTGTTCTCCTTTACATTATTTCATTCTCTCTTTCTCGTATACATGACAAAGGTGAAAAAAGATTTTACTTACAACTATCAAAGACCAAAATGGTAATTCTCTTTGTTTACAAGATATAAGATGAGCCGCGTGTGTTTGCTGGGCCGCCGTCATTATCGTGTCTCTGCTTTATGACATTAAAGTTTATCCTCGTCCTCCGGGTCTTACGCTTATTGGAAAACTTTGCGTTGGTTTATGACAGCTGAACCTCCCTCCGTCTAGCTGCTGAAAGACGCCCGTATTGGTGCCACGAGGAGTGTTTCTTACAACTCAGAGATACAAGTGTGTGGTGGTGTTGACTCAGAGATACAAGTGTGTGGTGGTGTTGACTCAGAGACACAAGTGTGTGTGGTGTTGACTCAGAGATACAAGTGTGTGGTGGTGTTGACTCAGACATACAAGTGTGTGGCGGTGTTGACTGAGAGATACAAGTGTATATGTGTGTGGTGTTGACTCAGAGATACAAGTGTGTGGTGGTGTTGACTGAGAGATACAAGTGTGTGGTGGTGTTGACTCAGAGATACAAGTGTGTGGTGGTGTTGACTGAGAGATACAAGTGTATATGTGTGTGGTGTTGACTCAGAGATACAGAATGTATATGTGTGTGGGTGTGACTCAGGGCTAGAGTGTGTGGTGGTGTTGACTGAGAGATACAGGAGTGTGTGGTGGTGTTGACTCCAGAGATACAAGTGTGTGGTGGTGACTGAGAGATACAAGTGTATATGTGTGTGGTGTGTTGACTCAGAGATACAAGTGTGTGGTGGTGTTGACTCAGAGATACAAGTGTGGTGGTGTTGACTGGGAATGTACAGTGTGGTGGTGTTGACTCAGAGATACAAGTGTGTGGTGGTGTTGACTCAGAGATACAAGTGTGTGTGTGTGGTGTTGATTCAGAGATACAAGTGTGTGGTGGTGTGGACTCAGAGATACAAGTGTGTGGTGGTGTTGACTCAGAGATACAAGTGTGTGGTGGTGTGGACTGAGAGATACAAGTGTGTGGTGCCGTTGAGGAAATTTTCACGACAGGTGGTGATCGTAATCAACAATGTGTTACGACCGTGTCGTATTTTTTCTATTTTTTTTATATATAACATGCTCCCATGTTCCATATTATTCCTGTAATGATGTGTTAAATTTACTATTATATATTCTAGTCACCTTACCCTGTGATGTTAAGGTTTTAACTGTCATTATTTGTTCAAGCCCATCTTATTTCTTTATTTTGTATTGTAACCAGCATTCTTTGTTCTCTAACGACCATCTGCATCGTTAAACGACCCACCGGCGGGTCGCGTGGCGGGAGCCGACCTTATATATAGGACCCACCAACTGACTTGAGTTAGTTCCGTCCTCTTGTCATACAGTCCTCATCCTTTGAGTGTCACTTGTTACTTATACTTAATTTATTTGTGTTGTTCCTGTCGCCACCAATGTGGTATATCTATGTGAGTACCTATTTATGTCTCTGTTTGTGTCCATCAGTATTTGCTTAGTTGTATTCAAGTAATTCAGTGTTGTTTCACGTTAGTTAATTTCAGTGATAGTTTTTATATGTTTATGCAGTGTTAACGTAATCCAATGCTTTATTTTTATTCTTTTGATGTTTCGATGTTTAGTATCATTTGTCTTAAAAGTTTCGATGGTGAATCAATTTGTTGTGACAGCCTACGAGGCTCTTTATTGTGTTAATATTTAATTAATTAAATTCTTAAAGGTTTACTTTATTTATTTTTATTCCCTTTTAATTTACTTCACTTTTTTGTTTGGTTACGCCTAGAGCTTGGATATTTAAGTAAATTAAGAGACGGCGTAACTATATATATATATATATATATATAATATTATTTTTGTATACCAAGAAATATTTTTTTAATCGTCATTGCATATCTTAAATATTTCGATTTTATTAATTATCGAGAGACTGGTTATTATATATACACACATATATATATATATATATATATATATATATATATATATATATATATATATATATATATATATATATATATATATATATATATATATATATATATATATATATATCTTGATAAAATCACACGGGAAAATGGAAACAACGGAGCACCTTAGCTTTCGTCTTTATTCAAGACATCTTCAGTTGCCTCTATAGATGTCTTGAATAAAGACGAAAGCTAAGGTGCTCCGTTGTTTCCATTTTCCCGTGTGATTTTATCAAGATTTATCTTATCCACGTTTTTCATTGTGGATTTACATGAAATATATATATATATATATATATATATATATATATATATATATATATATATATATATATATATATATATATATATATATATATATATATATATATATATATATAAAAGAGTTTATCTTCCTTGGCGACCACTGAGGAAGGCTTCTGTTTTTAAATATTCCGAATGTTATGTTTACAAATATTTACCCAAAGTTGTATGAGTTCTATCAAACGACAACAATATGGCAATAGACGTGAGTAAGTAATAAGAAGAGTCCAGGGTTGTAATGTTAAGTTAACTTTTGTAATAACACGTATCCAATTTGTAGTATAGTATATGGGTTGTTTTGTTCTGTCCAGTACCAATGTCACACAGGAACAACAGCATTTAACTTAAGTTAACAAACATAATAGAAATCTCATTTGAATCTTTAAAATTCTCTTAGATTTTAAGGCCTACTGATTGTGTTAGGTAATGCAAGGTTATAACAAACATCATACAGCCTGGCATAGGACTGGCTCACTCCTATGTTGCTAATGAGAGCCAACCCAGTCAGTCTGACACACAGGAGGTGAGGATGGGTTCATGAGTCAAGTAGGTGACTCTTGCACCATGTATGACCTGAGCCATGTTCATTACTGGCTCGCAGGTGTCCACTTAAGGCTTACACTGACCTGTCATGACTTGTGACACAACAAATGACACCTCTAAAGTTGCCAGATGGTGGACGTGTTTATTAATGTGTATTTGTGATGTCTTCCTTTAGAAACAATTAAATGACCTCTACACAATAATAACTCCAAACACTGAGGTTGTACCATAACACGAGGCACCAGGTTGAGCCCGCTTAGTTGTAGATATTTCCTGTGTCAACTTCTCTCCCACTGAGAGTCTCACCAGCTCATTCTTATTCCGACAACATGCACCTGCCTGTTGTCTCGTTTAACCACTTATGTCTCCCCTGAGGTACATGAGGGTAAGTTTGGCGAGGTTGTCGTTGTCAGGTGAACGGGGTGTGGATGTCGTCGTCAGGTGAGCTGGGTGTAGGTGTCGTCGTCAGGTGAGCTGGGTGTGGATGTCGTCGTCAGGTGAGCTGGGTGTAGGTGTAGTCGTCAGGTGAGCTGGGTGTAGGTGTCGTCGTCAGGTGAGCTGGGTGTAGGTGTCGTCAGGTGAGCTGGGTGTAGGTGTCGTCGTCAGGTGAGCTGGATGTAGGTGTCGTCGTCAGGTGACCTGGGTGTGGGTGTCGTCGTCAGGTGAGGCTGGTGTAGGTGTCGTCGTCAGGTGAGCTGGATGATGGGTGTCGTCGTCAGGTGAGCTGGGTGTAGGTGCCGTCGTTAGGTGAGCTGGGTGTAGGTGTCGTCGTCAGGTGAGCTGGGTGTAGGTGCCGTCGTTATGAGCTGGGTGTAGGTGTCGTCAGGTGAGCTGGGTGTAGGTGTCGTCGCCTCAGCAGAAGGAGACAAAAGTTAAGTCGTCAGAAGAATGGACAAGTTTGGTGGCAATATTCAGCTGCATATAGATGAGTTTGTTGTGAGAGTTGCGTCCTACCCGAGCTAACTTGCAGCCGTCTCCTGCCTCTGTTTACAACTTGTGTACCTTGTGTGTAAACTTGTTGACAATGTGGGTGATGAGGCTACACCCTGACAGAGATCTTTATGTTGGTGATGCTCCCTAAGGCTCCCTTGATCACCCTGCCAGAGATCTTTATGTTGGTGATGCTCCATGTGCTCCCTAAGGCTCCCTTGATCACCCTGCCAGAGATCTTTATGTTGGTGATGCTCCATGACGCTCCCTAAGGCTCCCTTGATCACCCTGCCAGAGATCTTTATGTTGGTGATGCTCCATGATGCTCCCTAAGGCTCCCTTGATCAGCCTGCCAGAGATCTTTATGTTGGTGATGCTCCATGATGCTCCCTAAGGCTCCCTTGATCAGCCTGCCAGAGATCTTTATGTTGGTGATGCTCCATGATGCTCCCTAAGGCTCCCTTGATCACCCTGCCAGAGATCTTTATGTTGGTGATGCTCCATGATGCTCCCTAAGGCTCCCTTGATCAGCCTGCCAGAAAGCTGTATGTTGGTGATGCTCCCTCATAATAACTTAAATTATTTTTTTTTCTTGTTCTTGTTCTTTATCTACTTATTTTCTCTCGTTTCCTCTCGTGGTCTTTGTGCTTCGCCATCAGTGTTGTGGCTCACTCCGCGGAAGTAATTCTCTTTAACTTTGGTGTCCGCTAGTGACGTTTCGTCTTACACTGGAATTCTGGTCTAAATGTTAGGTAGGAGAACAAGGTATTTTATTTGTGAAATCTTTCAATATACAATACTGATATAAGCACAGAGTAGGAGTTTTGCACATATATACAGTATATATAAAACATTAGATGAAACGGACAGAAGAAATAGCCCTTTGTGTTATTGTAAACAGTGTCAAGCTAACGACTGCGATGTCTGTTGGTAAATAAGTTTGTGTTTGGTTGTAAGATAATGATACAGAATTAATGGGCTACTGACTTGTTTGCATGTTTTAGGTGTTATTACGAGAAAAAAAGGTTAGGTTAGGTTAGGTTAAGAAAATACATTCAGTGAAAGTCAGTATCACGTGATACTCCAGCTTATGCTCGAGAGTTGGAACTTGGGATTTGTCAGTCGAAAGATGGCTTCTCTGGTGCAAAGCCTGCTCCTACTTCTCAGAATTGCAAACCATTTAAGGTGTTTTTGTAAATAACGCCGCCGCTATTGACATTTTCATGGTCTCTGGTGTTCTGCAAACTTCCATGGTTTTTAAAGTGTGGTGCTGACTGCCATTTTCCTAATTTCACCTTTCTACAGGTAAAAACACGAGTTGGTGAGTTCAACATTCGTCTCTAAAACAGTAGAAACTTTTTTGGTAGCAGATGTAGAATTATATATTAAATAAAACCAACACTTTTTACGACAAAGTGTTCAGCCATTTAAAACTCACAGCAACGTAGTATTTTCTCCACACATTTTTCCCCTCTAGTGGGAAATTTTCAGCTTCGCATAAATATATCAAAACTATGTCCTGAAACTCTTGCCACTCTCACTGACGTTATGTTACCCTGAATGTCCAGTGAATGACCCTGAAAGATGCTGCCAGACCTGTGGGATTTTATCAGCCTTGAGAGATGTTGTCATCCTTGGGGATGTTGTCAGCCTTGGGGATGTTGTCAGCCTTGAGGGATGTTTCAACTCTTGGGGGATGTTGTGAATCTTGGGGGATGCTGTCAAACATGAGGGTTGTTGTCGACATTCAGAGACGTTGTCAGACTTGAGGGATGCTGCCAATCTTAAGGGATGTTGTTAGCCTAGAGGGACGTTCTCAGACTTGATGGATGATGTAAGGCCTTCAAGAAGTTGTCAACACCCAGAGATATAATTAGTTACATAAGACATAGAGTAGTTACCGTTATTATTAATTATGATACCCCAGAACTGGTAATGTCGAGCGGAAACTGAAGACGAGTAATTTATATACCACTGTCTAGTCATAACAGCTCGTCATAACAGTACATTAGTTTAACACGTCATAACAGCTCGTCATAACCGTACATTAGTTTAACACGTCATAACAGCTCGTCATAACAGTACATTAGTTTAACACGTCATAACAGCTCGTCATAACAGTACATTAGTTTAACACGTCATAACAGCTCGTCATAACCGTACATTAGTTTAACACGTCATAACAGCTCGTCATAACAGTACATTAGTTTAACACGTCATAACAGCTCGTCATAACAGTACATTAGTTTAACACGTCATAACAGCTCGTCATCACAGTACATTAGTTTAACACGTCATAACAGCTCGTTATAACAGTACATTAGTTTAACACGTCATAACAGCTCGTCATAACAGTACATTAGTTTAACACGTCATAACAGCTCGTCATAACAGTACATTAGTTTAACACGTCATAACTGCTCGTCATAACAGTACATTAGTTTAACACGTCATAACGATAGCTATCATCAGTGTTGACTGCCTTAATGACCAATTTGCATGGCGTGCCAACAAATATTTCTCTTTTAATTTCAAATACATTTTTGTTTGCATATAGATGAGGTGTGAGCGAGAAAGAAATGACGGAAATATTTTTAACTCACCACAGTCTTGGCAACCTAAAATCTCTGGCTAACATTAAGTGAGCGGAGACGGCCGTGGTTAGTAATGTGGGGAGGAGAGCGTGGTTAGTAGTGTGTGGCAGTATGGAGGAGGGCGTGGTTAGTAGTGTGTGGCAGTGTGGTGAAGGGCGTGGTTAGTAGTGTGGCTGTATGAAAGTCAGTACTTACGTCTTACATGGAAACTTTTACCCACATCAGTAACTTTCTTAATCAACGTCCTAACTGGTTATCTCCGTCTACCTTCCTCTTATTCCCGCCCTCTTTCCCTCCTTCCTTTCACTCCTTCCTTCCACCTCTTTCTCTCCCTCTACCTTCTTCGCCTTCCTTCCCTCCTTCTCTCCCTCTATCTAATTCGCCTTCCTTCCTTCCTTCCTTCCTTCTTTCCTTCCTTCCTTCCTTCTTTCTCTCCCTCCCTCCGTTTCTCCGTTTACCTTCCTCGTCTTCTTTCCCTCCCATCCTTCCGCTGTCTCTCCCTCTTTCCCTCTCCCCTTCCACTTTCTTCCCCCTCCCTCCCTCCCCTCCAACCTCCTAAACATATTTATTATTTATTTATTCATTTCCTGTTGTCCTCACCCTATTACCCCATCATTCGTGTACTACCTAACTACCTCACTCACTTAAATTTACTCACTAACTCACTAACCCACTCACTCATTCCTTCACTCCTCATTCACCTCCCCACTCACCTCCCCACTCATCTCCCCACTCATCTCCTCACTCACCTCCTCACTCATCTCCTCACTCACCTCCTCACTCACCTCCCCACTCATCTCCCCACTCACCTCACTCACTCTCTCTCGTGCTAGCTTTAACTTCCTACCACTCGAGGCAATGACGAACTCTTTGGCATAGTTTTCAAGTGTTTCGTCGTCGTCTTGGTATGTGATGTACAACCTCAAGTGGGAGCTTAATGTATTCAGGTGCAGACCCCCGGGTAATTAAGTTTACTCACACTAGTTAAGGTGAACCAGGAAATTGTAGTTCTCTTAATTTTTAATTGTTTTGGGTCCTGTGTATGACCTAACCTAACCTAACCTAACCTAACCTAATCTAACCGCACGTAATCTAAAGTAAACCTAATTTATCCCAATCTAAACTACCATAACTTAGAGTAGCCTAATTTAACCTAACCTAATCCATAATGACAAAACCTGAACTAACCTACAGTACTTGTTGAAGACCTTACCTGTTGAAACAGTTAATTCTCAATAAAGTCAACATCAACAAGGGTAACTACGTAAGGATGCCCTGTAGGCTACAATAAATACAGTTATATAAATATGCTTAGTTAACAGGACAATTTAGTTAATAGGGTGATGTAGTTAACATAGCAATTTAGCCAACAGGATGATGTACTTAACAGGGCGATGCAGTTAACAGGGTGATGTAATTAAGCGGATGATGTAGTTAACAGGGCGACGTAGTTAATATTACAACACGGTCACCATAGTGGTACGTATTGTCTGTGGTACAGAGGTCAGTCAACACTCAGTGAATTTATTTTGTTAATCTCTTTTGTTTACTTTATCAAATGAATGTATGTATAGCTTGATCATCCCAGCACCGACACCCCCATCCCCTCCACACACAGTTATGTATGTGTTTTGTTGTGCTTTTAATTGAATGGTTGTGTTATTTTATTACGCCAGTACTGACACACACACACACACACACACATACAAGTACATACACCCAGGCATACACACATACACTTTCACACACAGGCATGCATACATACAAAAGTATTTCATAAACAGTGAACCTCCTCCCTCATACACGCTTTTCTTACTAATATCTCATTGTTAAAAAAAAAAAAGCATATTTTACGAACTTCTAAAAAAAATATTTGATTTAACAAGCTTGGGACAGGTGGTGTTGGCAGTTTCCTTGATATCCACCTGAGGCGAGTGGTTGAGCCTGTTAGTGTCTGAACGTTTGACATCAGCCCCAGGCGAGGTATACCTGTTGGACACCTGTTGATTATAGCCTGACCTTGTGACTGTCTTTGACCTCGTTGATGCTGGGGTTTTGCATTGGTTTGTCCCCTTTGACATTTCCATCGTGTTTGACCTCATGCCCTTTGCATTGTACTTTACCCAGAGACCTTAGGACTTTCCATTTTACTTGACCTTATGACCTTTGAGTTTTGAATGACGCTGTGACCTTTTGACTGTGTTTGAGCTTGTGATCTTAAGACTTTTACTACCTTTACATTGTGTCTTGGCCATGTAAGTTTTAATAGTGATTGACCCCGTGGCCTTCAATCTTGACCTCCTTGAGTGAAGTTAATAGCTATTACATATGTCTTTATTACCTGGACTCGTGGGTGTACTCAGGTGAGGACTGCAGACGGGGAACCAAACAACACCTTCACCTGACATCATTAAAAGTCCATCATGGGTTTATACTGAAAAATTAAGCCTTGGGACTCATTCAAATAGGAAGGTAGAGTAAATTGTCAAAGGTTGCAGCAGGAATACCTCTTGGTCTCCCTCTCGCCTGTATTTGCATGTGATGGTAATTTTGAAAGTTTGGTAAGAGAGTCGAGATCTTTTACTCGAATTATTGACGATGAATTTACCGGGACTTACTGGGTGTAGCCGACAGTGTGGCTCAGTAGTGGCGAGCTGGTGTAAATATTGACCTTTTTGTCCTTGGGAGAGTGAGGAAGGGGAGAGGAGGAAGAGGAGCAGGGAGTGAGGGGGGGAGGAAGAGGAGCAGGGAGTGAGGGGGAGAAGGAAGAGAAGCAGGGGAAGGAAGAGGAGCAGGGAGTGAGGGAGGAAGAAGAGGAGCAGAGTGTGAGGGAGGAGGAAGAGAAGCAGGGAGTAAGGGAAAAAGTTGAGACTGGTGTGAGTAAACAAAACAACCATAGCAATGGGAGTGTTCTATGTGCCAGCAGCCATCCAGTCTCTTAAATCATTCCCATCACCTGTCTCTATCTTTTCCAAAAGGCTAACAGAATTTATTGGTGTTATTGATGGTATGGCATGTGTAACCTTCTCTCCTATATTTGATGAAACGAAAGTAACAAGGTCTGATATACTAAAGAGTTTAGAAGGTAAAAAATAAATTTTTAGTATTTTTTCGAGCACATTCAGGTATATCTCCCTTACTTAACATTAAACTCTAATGACATCCGAATTTGATAAACCATTTGTATTAACAGTTTTAGCCTAGATAATAATACAGTATTCTTGTGTAGTGCCATAATTTAGTGGAGCTTCATACAATACACCATCAATTGCAACAGATAACAAGTTACATTTGTTACTGAGAAAGATATATAACAATCGCCACCAGCACGATACAACCCTTGACTCCTGATGTATGGGCGAGAGAGAGAGGGCAATGATCGTATTTTGGAGAGTCTGGACAGTGTAGCTTTATACTGAGTTGAAGATGGACACTCACAACCATAACAAAAGGACACAGAACTATATCAAGTATTTTGTTAATGATAAATACAGAGACAAAATATTATACGAAGCACAAGTTCTTCATGCCTACAGTACACAATTCTCTCCCGGACGGCAGCGCTTCTCATTTCTCACTAGTCTAACAGATAAGGCAGACAGATTAATCAGCAAAATTCAACTCAATCCCAGAGACCATTTGGCAATAACAGACGAAATATACAGACTAAAATTGCTTCTTTTCTCTACCAGAAATTACTACTCTCTGGAAGTAAATCAACTTACATAAGCACAATTACAGTATGCCGACTAACCATCAGACAAAACTCATCCAAAGACTTTCCCTCCTCTAACGCTGCTCATCATTTAGTTGTCTCACAATTCCCGTCGACAAAATTTTTTGAAAACTTAAATCTCGTAAAAATAAATATTAATTACTAAAAAATGGTTGAGACGTTCAGATGAGTCGAGATAGATAGTTTATCAGTTTAGTAAACACCCAATACGCCATATTTGTTAACTCTTTTATAATGACTATTTATATCAAAGCAAAGGAAGAGTGAAAGGCGAGCACGACAAAGGTAAAAATAAGGAGCAGAAAAAAGACAAAGTGAGGAAAAGAAAGAGTAACCTGTAAATACAAGAGAGCAAAAATTAAGAAAATGCAAAATGAACAAAATATAGTCCAGGCATGTTGGAGTCACAGTTGAGACAAGACAACAGCTAAGTAAAGAGAAACTCACCAGCACTGTAACACATGAACATTATTTTCCGCTAAATAAACCGCCAACCAAAGCTCTTCTCCAGCGAAAAATATAAACAAAGGCCATAAGAATATAACTCTAGGCAAAATAACAGCGGTGTCAAGTCCCGCTCCAGCCAGTGTTTACTCCCGGAAGAATGTGGATGTTGCGGGGGAGAATCTAGCGAGAACATCAGTGGCAAGACATTATACACCCGTTCTGCAATGACTCAGGAAAGGACTTGGGGTTCATGCGAGTCTTGGATAACCAACCGGTCATTTACCAACACATTCTTCTTCCTGGGATATTGGATGCCACAGGATTTAAACTAAAACCACAAGCTCTTTCCTTTCCAAAATCTACGGTGCAAATCCTGGGAGGAGTAGCAGGAGTAGGAGGAGGAGTGATGATAAACCTTCACAATATCCTTCACAATAACTCCCAACACCAGTTTCACCCTCCCTGTCTGTGTTGTCCCTCTCACTTATTTCTTTCTCTGTCTCTC
This sequence comes from Homarus americanus, assembly GCF_018991925.1. Lineage (NCBI taxonomy): Eukaryota > Metazoa > Arthropoda > Malacostraca > Decapoda > Nephropidae > Homarus > Homarus americanus. The sequence continues at coordinate 780 of NW_024732458.1, read as the reverse complement.
TCCGAGGTATTTTCCTCACCATCATTTCTGGTAAAATTTGGTTATGTGGAGTTTTCTTATTGCCACATTATATTGATGGTGTTAAGGATATTTTTATAAGATTTTGTTGAGTATTAAACCGTCGATTATTTTCTAATATCAATCGTTTTCCTGATTTAAAATAATTAATATGCATTACAAAACACGTGATAACGTAACTTAAAGGCAACCAAAATGTTATAAACGTAATGTAGACACCAGTTACAGTGTAATAAACTTATACTAGAAACAGATCACCACTTAATATGCATCAGAGGATCGCTTGGTTGAATGGCTGTAACATTGTCTACATGAAGAGACAGTAAATATATAGAAATTATATATATTTTAGTTATTACTTCAGGATATGATGAACAAATATGAAAAACAAATTTCTTGAAAGAAAAAGAAAAATTTAAATATTTCCATCAGTGAATATATAATCAACAGCATCTGTATTAATGTGTTACTTGCTCCTCCTCGGAAAATGAAAACAAATCCTATTTATTCTCACGAACGTAAACAACAACACTGAAAATATTATTGTGCATAAAATCCTGAAACTCAGGTGACCGCACTCAGGCGAGGAACAAAGGGACCAACAGCCTCAAGGGAGAAGTTTTTTTCCTCCCTAATACAATCAAGATTGTCTCAAAAGGTCTCGTCCTCCTCCTGCAGTTCACTCACCCCGGTAGAAGCTGGCACCACCACAAGACAGCGGAAGACATAAGGGTTCATTAGCCTCACGTACCTTAAGTAATG
>NW_024732457.1:0-3988 GCF_018991925.1 Homarus americanus | reverse complement strand
TCCAAAAAATTTTCAGAGGGTCTGACCTGGGTGGAAGGCTGCCCGATGTATGATGTTTTGGATCCACCGAGCCATCTGTGAAATATCATGCTGCATCTGCCCGTGACTCGGTGGCTATGGCTTCCAGAGTTATTTTTTTGAGGTCCTTCTGGAGGTCGGCTTTACTATCGCCTAGGTCGGTAATTTTGAATGTGGCTGGTGGAGAGCTCCATGGTGGAGGAACTACGTAACCATTTTTTGAAAAATTGTGAACAATTTAGAAAATTTTTGGAAAATTTTCTGAAAATTTTGGGAAATGTTTTGAAATATTTTGAAAAATTTTCGGAAAATTTTTGAAAATTTTGAAGATTTTCGAAAATTTTCCAAAAATTTTTCAGAGGGTCTGACCTTGGGTGTAGAAGGCCGCTCCGGATGTATGATGTTTTGGATCCACCGAGCCATCTGTGAAGTATCATGCTGCATCTGCCGGTGTCTCGGTGGCTAAGGCTTCCAGAGTTATTTTTTGAGGTCCTCCTTCTCGAGGTAGGCTTTACTATCGCCTAGGTCGGTAATTTTGAATGTGGCTGGTGGAGAGCTCCATGGTGGAGGAACTACGTAACCATTTTTTGAAAAATTGTGAACAATTTTAGAAAATTTTTGGAAAATTTTCTGAAAATTTTGGGAAATGTTTTGAAATATTTTGAAAAATTTTCGGAAAATTTTTGAAAATTTTTCGAAAATTTTTTAAAATTTTTCGAAAAATTTTTGAAAATTTTTGAAGATTTTCGAAAAATTTCCAAAAAATTTTCAAAGGGTCTGACCTTGGGTGTAGAAGGCCGCTCCGGATGTATGATGTTTTGGATCCACCGAGCCATCTGTGAAGTATCATGCTGCATCTGCCGGTGTCTCGGTGGCTATGGCTTCCAGAGTTATTTTTTTGAGGTCCTCCTGGAGGTAGGCTTTACTATCGCCTAGGTCGGTAATTTTGAATGTGGCTGGTGGAGAGCTCCATGGTGGAGGAACTACGTAACCATTTTTTGAAAAATTGTGAAATAATTTAGGGATTCTTGAAAAATTTTCGGAAAATTTTGGGAGCCGCCCGGATGGCGATGTTTTGAATCCAACGCAAGCCATCTGCAAGCATCATGCTGCATCTGCCGTGGTGTCTCGGTGGCTATGGTTTCCAGAGTTATTTTTTGAGGTCCTCCTTTCTATAGGTTTACTATCGCCTAGGTCGGTAATTTTGAATATGGCTGGTGGAGCTCCATGGTGGAGGTGAACTACGTAACCATTTTTTGAAAATTGGGGAACAATTTTAGAAAATTTTTGGAAACTTTCTTGTGCAATTTGGAATGTTTTGAATATTTTAAAATTTTCCAGCAATTTTTGAAAATTTTCCGAAAATTTTTTGAAAAAATTTCTTAAGATTTTCGAAAAATTCTCCCAAAAAATTTTCAGAGGGTCTGACCTGGTGTATTGCCTGGGAGCGGATGTATGATGTTTTGGATCCACCAAGCCATCTGTGAAGTATCATGCCAGCATCTGCCAAAGCCCCGGTGGCTATGGCTTCCAGAGTTATTTTTTTGAGGTCCTTCTGGAGGTAGGTTTTACATTTCCAGGTTTAATTTTGAATGTGGTCCTTCTGGAGGTAGGAATTACTATCGCCTAGGTCGGTAATTTTGAATGTGGCTGAGAGCTCTGTGGAGGAACTACGTAACCATTTTTGAAAATGTGAACAATTTTAGAAAATTTTTTGGAAAATTTTCTGAAAATTTTGAAATGTTTTGAATATTTTGAAAATTTTCGGAAATTTTTGAAATTTTTGAAAATTTTTGAAAATTTTTGGAAAATTTTGAAAAATTTCTGAAATTTTTGAAAAATTTGGAAAATTTTTGGAAAATTTCTGAAAATTTTTTGAAAATTTTGAAAATTTTTGAAAATTTTTGGAAAATTTTTGAAAAATTTTTGAAAATTTTTGAAAATTTTGGAAAATTTTGAAGATTTTTGAAAATTTTCCAAAAATTTTTCAGAGGGTCTGACCTTGGGTGTATAAGGCCGCCCGGATGTTGATGTTTTGATCCACCAAGCCATCTGTTAAGTATCATGCTGCATCGTTGCGGCTATGGCTTCCAGTTATTTTTTTTGAGGTGCTCCTTCTGGAGGTAGGCTTTACTATCGCCCAGGTCGGTAACTTTGAATGTGCTGGTGAGAGTCTATGGTGAGGAAACTACGTAACTATTTTTTGAAAATTGTAACAATTTTAGAAAATTTTGGAAAATTTTCTGAAAATTTTGGGAATGTTTTGAAATATTTTGAAAAATTCGAAAATTTTTTTGAAAATTTTTGAAAATTTTTGAAATTTTGAAAAATTTTGGAAAATTTTAAAATTTTTGAAAATTTCTGAAAATTTTTTGAAATTTTGAAAAATTTTGGGAAATTTTTGGAAATTTTGAAAATTTTTGAAAATTTGAAAAATTTTGGAAAATTTTGAAGATTTTCGAAAATTTTCCAAAAATTTTCAGAGTGGTCTGACCTTGGGGTGTATAAGGCCGCTCCGGATGTATGATGATGTTTGGATCCACCTGGCTCATCTGTGAAGTATCATGCTGCATCTGCCGGTGTGTCGGTGGCTATGGCTTCAGTTATTTTTTTGAGGTGCTCTTCTGGAGGTAGGTTTACTATCGCCTAGGTCGGTAATTTGAATGTGGCTGGTGGAGAGCTCCATGGTGGAGGAATCCATGTAACCATTTTTTGAAAATTAAACAATTTTAGAAAATTCTTGAAAATTTTCTGAAAATTTTGGGAAGTTTGAAATATTTTGAAAATTTTCTGAAAATTGGAAATATTTTGAAATTTTTGAAATTTTTGAAAATTTTGGAAATTTCTAAAATTTTTCGGAAAATTTTTGAAAATTTTTGAAAATTTTGAAAATTTTTGAAATTTTTTGAACATTTTTGAAAAATTTGGGAAAAATTTTTGAAAATTTTTGAAAATTTTGGGGAAAATGTTTTGAAATATTTTTGAAAAATTTTGAAAATTTTGAAATTTTTTGAAAATTTTAGAAATTTTTGAAATTTTGGAAAATTTTTGGAAAATTTCTGAAAATTTTCGATAATTTTGAATATTTTTGAAATTTTTAAAAATTTTTGGGAAATTTTGAAAATTTTTGAAAATTTTGAAAATTTTGAAAATTTCCGAAAAATTTTTCAGAGGGTCTGACCTGGGTGAAGGCCGCCCGGATGTATGATGTTTTGGATCCACTGAGCCATTTGTGAAGTATCATGCTGCATCTGCCGGTGTCTTCTGCATGGTCAGAGTTATTTTTTTGAGGTCCTTCTGGAGGTAGGCTTTATATCGCTCTAGGTTTGTAATTTTGAATGTGGCTGGTGAGCTCTGGTGGAGGAACTATGTAACCATTTTTGAAAATTGTAAACAATTTTAGAAAATTTTTGGAAAATTTTCTGAAAATTTTGGGAAATTTTTGAAATATTTTGAAAAAATTTTTCTGAAAATTTGAAATATTTGAATTTTTGAGAAATTTTGAAAAATTTTGAAAATTTTTAAAATTTTTGAAATTTTTTGAAAAATTTTGAAATTTTTGGGAAAATTCTTGAAAATTTTCTTGAAAATTTTGGGAAATGTTTTGAAATATTTTAAAATTTTTGGAAAATTTTGGAAAATTTTTGGAAAATTTTTCTGAAATCAGGAAATTTTTTGAAATTTTTAAATTTTGGAAAATTTCTGAAAATTTTTCGATAATTTTTTGAATATTTTGAAATTTTTTGAAAATTTTTGAGGAAATTTTTGAAAATTTTTGAAAATTTTTTGAAATTTTTGAAAAATTTCCGGAAATTTTCTAGAGGTCTGACTTGGGTGTAGAAGGCCGCCCGGATGTATGATGTTTTTGTCCACTGAGCCATCTGTGAAGTATCATGCTGCATCTGCCGGTGTCTCGGTGGCTATGGCTTCCAGAGTTATTTTTTGAGGTCCCTCGGAGGTAGGAATTACT
>NW_024732456.1:0-20011 GCF_018991925.1 Homarus americanus | reverse complement strand
ATCTTCGTTCAGTTACGTTGCTAACCAACTTTCTGAAAGTAGTATTCCCCATTTTTTTACAATTTCCCGTTTTCTATGAAATAATCTATTTTCGCAAATTTAGTTTATCTATAACTTTGAAAGTAAAAATCTATCCACTTTTCGGGAAGTAGATAACAACTGTCCCGAAAGTAGATATTTCCATTTTATGATACAAATTTCCCGTTTCATGATAATCCACTTCGCAAAAATTAATATTTCACAATTCGAAAATCACACTTCACGAAAAGCGATAATCTACTCTCCCGAAAAGTAGAAAATCTACTTTTCGAAAGTATATCCAACTTTCCCTGAAAGTAGATATTTCCCATTTTTATGATACATTTACGTTTCTATGATAATCTATTTTCAGAAAGTTGTTATATAACAACTTTCCCGGAAAGTTGGTTATCTAACCAACTTTCGGTAGATAATATTTCCCATTTTTATGATACAAATTTCCGTTTTCTATGATAATCTCACTTTCAAGCAAATTTGTTATCCTACAACTTTCCCGGAAAGTAGATTTTTCCCATTTTTTATGATACAAATTTAACGTCGTTTCTATGATGATCTATTTTCGGCAAATTTGGTTATCTAACCAACTTTCCCGGAAAGTAGAAAATCTATCTACTTTCGGGAAAGTATATCAACTTTCGGAAAGTAGATATTTCCCATTTTTATGATACAAATTTCCGTTTCCTATGATAATCTATTTTTCGGCAAATTTGGTTATCTAACCAACTTTCCTGAAAGTAGAAATCTATCCTTTTCGGGGAAGTAGATAACCATCTTTCCCGGAAAGTAGATATTTCCCATTTTTTATGATACAAATTTCCGTTTTCTATGATATTTATTTCCAGAAGTTGGTTATCTAACTAACTTTCGGAAAGTAGATATTTCCATTTTTATGATACAAATTTCCTGTTTTCATGATAATCTATTTTCAGCAAATTTGGTTATCTAACTTTCGGAAGTAGATATTTCCCATTTTTATGATACAAATTTCCTGTTTTCTATGATATCTATTTTCGGCAAATTTGGTTATCTAACCAACTTTCCCGAAAGTAGAAAACTATCTACTTTTCGGGGAAGTAGATAATAACTGTCCCCGGAAAAGTAGATATTTCCCATTTTTATGATACAAATTTCCGTTTTCTATGATAATCTACTTCGCCAAAATTAGTAATATCTCAAATTCGAAAATCTACTTCTAAAAGTCGATAATCTACTTTCGAAAAGTGAAAATCTATCTACTTTTCGGAAAGTATATAACCAACTTTCGAAAGTAGATATTTCCCATTTTTATGATACAAATTTCCGTTTTCTGGATAATCTATTTTTTCGCAATTTGGTTATCTAACCAACTTTCCCGAAGAAGTAGATTTTCCCAATTTTTATGATACAAATTTAACGTTTTCTATGATAATCTACTTCGCAAAATTAGGTAATATTTCCAAAATTCGAAAATCTACTTCCCGAAAAGTCGATAATCTACTTTTCGAAAATAGAAAATATATCTACTTTTCGGAAAGTAGATAACCAACTTTTCGGAAAGTAGATATTTCCCATTTTATGATACAAATTTCCGTTTCTATGATAATCTATTTTCGGCAAATTTGGTTTATCTAACCAACTTTCGAGTAGAAAATCTATCTACTTTTCCGGAAGTATATAACAACTTTCCCGGAAAGTAGATATTTCCCATTTTTTATGATACAAATTTCCTTTTTCTATGATAATCTATTTTCGGCAAATTTGGTTATCTAACCAACTCCTGAAAGTAGAAAATATCTACTTTTCGAAGTAGATAACCATCTTTCCCGGAAAGTAGATATTTCCCATTTTTATGATACAAATTTCGTTTTTCTATGATAATTTATTTCGGAAAGTTGGTTATCTAACCAACTTTCCCGGAAAGTAGATATTTCCATTTTTTATGATACAAATTTCCTGTTTTCTATGATAATCTATTTTCCGTAAATTTGGTTATCTAACCAACTTTCCCGGAAAGTAGATATTTCCCATTTTTATGATACAAATTTCCCGTTTCTATGATAATCTATTTACGGGAAAGTTGGTTATCTAACCAACTTTCCCGGAAAATAGATATTTCCCATTTTTATGATACAAATTTCCGTTTTCTATGATAATCTATTTTCGGCAAATTTGGTTATCTAACCAACTTTCCCGGAAAGTAGATATTTTCCCATTTTTTTATGATACAAATTTCGTTTTTCTATGATAATCTACTTCAAAATTAGGTAATATTTCCAAAGTTAAAATCTACTTCCCCGAAAGTCGATAATCTACTTTCCCGAAAGTAGAAAACCTATCTACTTTTCGGAAAGTAGATAACCAACTTCGGAAAGTAGATATTTCCCATTTTTATGATACAAATTTCCGTTTTCTATGATAATCTATTTTCGGAAAGTTGGTTATCTAACCATTTTTCCCGGAAAGTAGATATTTCCATTTTTATGATACAAATTTCGTTTTCTATGATAATCTATTTTCGGCAAATTTGGTTATCTAACCAACTTTCGGAAAGTAGAAAATCTATCTACTTTCGGGAAGTAGATAACCAACTTTCCCGGAAAGTAGATATTTCCATTTTTTATGATACAAATTTCCCGTTTTCTATGATAATCTATTTTCGGCAAATTTGGTTATCTAACCAACTTTCCGGAAAGTAGATATTTCCCATTTTTATGATACAAATTTCCCGTTTTCTATGATAATCTACTTCCCAAATTGGTAATATTTCCCCAAAATTTAATCTACTTCCCGTAAGTCGATAATCTACTTTCCCGAAAATGAAAATCTATCTACTTTTCGGAAAGTAGATAACCAACTTTCGGAAGGAGATATTTCCCATTTTTTATGATACAAATTTCCGTTTTTCTATGATAATCTATTTTCGGGAAAGTTGGTTATCTAACCAACTTTCCGGAAAGTAGATATTTCCCATTTTTATGATACAAATTTTCCCGTTTTCTATGATAATCTATTTTCGGCATTGGTTTATCTAACCAACTTTCCGGAAATAGATATTTCCCATTTTTATGATACAAATTTCCCGTTTTCTATGATAATCTACTTCGCAAAATTAGGTAATATTTCCCCAAAATTCGAAAATCTACTTCTCCGAAAAGTCGATATCTACTTTCCCGAAAAGTAGAAAATCTATCTACTTTCGGGAAAGTATAACCAACTTTCCGAAAGTAGATATTTCCATTTTTATGATACAAATTTCCGTTTTCTATGATAATCTATTTCGAAGTAGATATTTCCTATTTTTATGATACAAATTTCCTGTTTTCTATGATATCTATTTTCGGCAAATTTGGTTATCTAACCAACTTTCCCGGAAAGTAGAAAATCTATCTACTTTTCGAAAGTATATAACCAACTTTCCGGAAAGTAGATATTTCCCATTTTTATGATACAAATTTCCTGTTTTCTATGATATCTATTTTCGGCAATTTGTTATCTAACCAACTTTCCCGGAAAGTAGATATTTCCATTTTTATGATACAAATTTCATTGTTTTATGATAATACTTCGTTAGGTAATATTTCCAAACGAAAATCTACTTCCCGAAAAGTCGATATCTACTTTCCCGAGTAGAAAATATATCTACTTTCTGGAAAGTATATAACCAACTTTCCCGGAAAGTAGATATTTCATTTTATGATACAAATTTCCCGTTTTCTATGATACTGAAAGTTGGTTATCTAACCAACTTTCCCGGAAAGTAGATATTTCCCATTTTTATGATACAAATTTCCCGCTTTCTATGATAATCTATTTTCGGAAAGTAGATATTTCCTTTTTATGATACAAATTTCGTTTTCTATGATAATCTATTTTCGGCAAATTTGGTTATCTAACCAACTTTACCGGAAAGTAGAATATCATCTACTTTTCGGTAGATAACCAACTTCCCGGAAAGTAGATATTTCCCATTTTTATGATACAAATTTCCCGTTTCTATGATAATCTACTTCGCAAAATTAGGTAATATTTCCGCAAATTAGACACTCATCTGAAAAGTCGATAATCTACTTTCCCGAAAAGTAGAAAATCTATCTACTTTTCGGGAAAGATATAACCAACTTTCCCGGAAAGTAGATATTTCCATTTTTATGATACAAATTTCCTGTTTTATGATATTTCGGGAAAGTTGGTTATCTAACCAACTTTCCCGGAAAGTGATATTTCCCATTTTTATGATACAAATCTGTTTTCATGATAATCTATTGCAATTGGTTATCTAACCAACTTTCCCGGAAAGTAGATTTTTCCCATTTTTATGATACAATTTAACGTTTTCTATGATAATCTACTTCGCAAATTAGGTAATATTTCCACTCCGAAAATCTACTTCCCCGAAAAGTCGATAATCTACTTTCCCGAGAAAATATATCTACTTTTCGAAAGTAGATAACCAACTTTCCCGGAAAGTAGATATTTCATTTTTATGATACAAATTTCCTGTTTCTATGATAATCTATTTTTGGGAAAGTAGATATTTCACATTTTTATGATACAAATTTCCTCGTTTTCTATGATATCTATTTTCGGCAAATTTGTTATCTAACCAACTTTCCCGAAAGTAGAAAATCTATCTACTTTTCGGGAAGTAGATAACCAACTTTCCCGGAAAGTAGATATTTCCCATTTTTATGATACAATTTCCTGTTTCTATGATAATCTACTTCGCAAAATTAGGTAATATTTCCTGTCGAAAATCTACTCTCTGATAATTTTCCGAAAAAGTAGAAAATCTATCTAATTTTCAAAGTATATAACCAACTTTCCCGGAAAGTAGATATTTCCCATTTTTTTATGATACAAATTTCCTGTTTTCTATGATATCTATTTTCGGGAAAGTTGGTTATCTAACTAACTTTCCGGAAAATAGATATTTCCCATTTTTATGATACAAATTTCCTGTTTTATGATAATCTATTTCGGCAATTTGGTTATTTAACCAACTTTCCCGGAAAGTAGATATTTCCCATTTTTATGATACAAATTTCACGTTTTCTATGATAATCTACTTCGCAAAATTAGGTAATATTTCCAAAATTGAAAATCTACTTCCCCGAAAAGTCGATAATCTATTTTCCCGAAAAGTAGATCTATCTACTTTTCGGGAAAGATGATAACCAACTTTCCCGAAAAGTAGATATTTCCCATTTTTATGATACAAATTTCCCGTTTTCTATGATAATTCATTTTCGGGAAAGTTGGTTTATCTAACCATTTTTCCCGGAAAGTAGATATTTCCATTTTTATGATAAATTTCCTGTTTTCTATGAAATCTATTTTCGCAAATTTGTTATCTAACCAACTTTCCCGGAAAGTAGAAAATCTATCTACTTTTCGGGAAGTAGATAACCAACTTCCCGGAAAGTAGATATTTCCCATTTTATGATACAAATTTCCCGTTTCATGATAATCTATTTTCGGCAAATTTGGTTATCTAACCAACTTTCCCGGAAAGTAGATATTTCCCATTTTTATGATACAAATTTCCGTTTTCTATGATAATCTACTTCCCAAAATTAGGTAATATTTCCTTCCGAAAATCTACTTCCCGTAAAGTCGATAACTACTTTTCCCGAAAAGTAGAAAATCTATCCACTTTCGGGAAAGTAGATAACCAACTTTCCCGGAAAGGAGATATTTCCCATTTTTATGATACAAATTTCCCGTTTTCTATGATATCTATTTTCGGAAAGTAGATATTTCCCATTTTATGATACAAATTTCCTGTTTTATGATATTCATTGCAAATTTGGTCTAACCAACTTTCCCGGAAAGTAGATATTTCCCATTTTTTATGATACAAATTTCCTGTTTCTATGATAATCTACTTCAAAATTAGGTAATATTTCAATTCAAAATTCATTCGAAAAAGTCGATATCTACTTTCCGAAAGTAGAAAATCTATCTACTTTGAAAGTATATAACCAACTTTCCGGAAAGTAGATATTTCATTTTTATGATACAAATTTCCCGTTTCTATGATAATCTATTTTCGGGAAAGTAGATATCTCCATTTTTTATGATACAAATTTCCTGTTTTCTATGATATTCATTTTCAGCAAATTTGGTTATCTAACCAACTTTCCTGGAAAGTAGAAAATCTATCTACTTTTCGAAAGTATATAACCAACTTTCCGGAAAGTAGATATTTCCATTTTTATGATACAAATTTCCTGTTTATGATATCTATTTTCGGCAAATTTGGTTATCTAACCAACTTTCCTAAAGTAGATATTTCATTTTTATGATACAAATTTCACGTTTTAGATAATTTACTTCGCAAAATTAGGTAATATTCAATTCGAAATTTACTTCCCGAAATCGATAATCTACTTTTAGTAGAAAATCTATTCATTTTTCAAAAGTATATAACCAACTTTCCTGGAAAGTAGATATTTCCCATTTTTATGATACAAATTTCCTTTTTTACTATGATATCTATTTTCGGGAAAGTTGGTTATCTAACCAACTTTCCCGGAAAGTAGATATTTCCATTTTTATGATACAAATTTCTGTTCTATGATAATCTATTTCGGCAAATTTATCTAACCAACTTTCCCGGAAAGATTCATTTTTTATGATACAAATTTAACGTTTTATGATAACTATCAAAATTAGGTAATATTTCGAATTCGAAAATCTACTTCCTGAAAGTCGATAATCTACTTCCGAAAAAGTAGAAAATATATCTACTTTTCGGAAAGTAGATAACCAACTTTCCCGGAAAGTAGATATTTCCATTTTTATGATACAAATTTCCCTTTATGATAATCTATTTTCGGAAAGTAGATATTTCATTTTTATGATACAAATTTCTGTTATGAGATATCTATTTTCGGAAAGTTGGTTATCTAACCAACTTTCCCGGAAAGTAGATATTTCCATTTTTATGATAACAATTTCCATGATATTCATTTTCGGCAATTTGGTTATCTAACCAACTTTCCCGGAAAGTAGATATTTCCCATTTTTTATGATACAAATTTCCCGTTTTCTATGATAATCTACTTCGCAAAATTAGGTAATATTTCCTGAAATTCAAAATCTACTTTCCGAAAAAGTAGATAATTCATTTCCGAAAAGTAGAAATTCATCTACTTTTTCGGGAAAGTATATAACCAACTTTCCCGGAAAGTAGATATTTCCCATTTTTATGATACAAATTTCGTTTTCTATGATAATCTATTTTCGGGAAAGTAGATATTTCATTTTTATGATACAAATTTCCTGTTTTATGATATCTATTTTCGCAAATTTATTTAACCAATCCTTCCGGAAAGTAGAAAATCTATCTACTTTTCGAAAGTATATAACCAACTTTCCCAAAGTAGATATTTCCCATTTTTTATGATACAAATTTCCTGTTTTCTATGATAATCTGTTTTCGCAAATTTGGTTATCTAACCAACTTTCCCGGAAAGTAGATATTTCTTTTTGATACAAATTTCACGTTTTCTATGATAATTTACTTCGCAAAATTAGGTAATATTTCAAATTGAAATTTACTTCCGAAAAGTCGATAATCTACTTTCCCGAAAAGTAGAAAATCATCTACTTTTCGGGAAAGTATAACCAACTTTCCCGGAAAGTAGATATTTCCCATTTTATGATACAAATTCTCTTTTGCTATGATATCTATTTTCGAAAGTTGGTTATCTAACCAACTTTCCCGGAAAGTAGATATTTCCCATTTTTATGATACAAATTTCCGTTCTATGATAATCTATTTCGGCAAATTTGGTTATCTAACCAACTTTCCCGAAAGTAGATTTTTCCCATTTTTATGATACAAATTTAACGTTTCTATGATAATCTACTTTCGCAAATTAGGTAATATTCCCAAAATTCCGAATACCATTTCCCGAAAAGTCGATAATCACTTTCCCGAAAAGTAGAAAATAATCTACTTTTCGAAAGTAGATAACCAACTTTCCCGGAAAGTAGATATTCCCATTTTTATGATACAAATTTCCCGCTTATGATATATCTATTGGGAAAGTAGATATTTCCCATTTTTTGTGATACAAATTTCCCGTTTTCTATGATAATCATTTTCGGCAAATTTGGTTATCTAACCAACTTTCTCGAAAGTAGAATCTATCTACTTTTCGGGGAAGTAGATAACCAACTTTCCCGGAAAGTAGATATTTCCCATTTTTTATGATACAAATTTCCGTTTTCTATGATATCTATTTTCGAAAGTTGGTTATCTAACCAACTTTCCCGGAAAGTAGATATTTCCATTTTTATGATACAAATTTCCCTGTTTCTATGATAATCTATTTTCGCAAATTTGGTTATGTAACCAACTTTCCCGGAAAGTAGATATTTCCATTTTTTATGATACAAATTTCCTGTTTCTATGATATCTATTTTCGAAAGTTGGTTATCTAACTAACTTTCCCGGAAAGTAGATATTTCCCATTTTTATGATACAAATTTCCTGTTTTATGATAATCTATTTTCAGCAAATTTGGTTATCTAACCAACTTTCCCGGAAAAGTAGATATTTCCCATTTTTATGATACAACACGTTTTCTATGATAATCTACTTGCAAATTAGGTAATATTTCAAATTCAAAAAATCTACTTCCCTGAAAGGATAATCTACTTTCCCGAAAAGTGAAAATCGATTTACTTTTTCGAAAGTAGATAACCAACTTTCCGGAAAGTAGATATTTCATTTTTTATGAACAAATTTCTTGTTTTATGATAATTCATTTTCGGCAAATTTTTATCTAACCAACTTTCCCGGAAAGTAGATATTTCCCATTTTTATGATAGAAATTTCCCGTTTTCTATGATAATCTACTTCCCAAAATTAGGTAATATTTCCAAAATTCGAAAAATCTACTTCTGCAAAGTCGATAATCTACTTTCCCGAAAAGTAGATCTGGAAAGAAGATAACCAACTTTCCCGGAAAGGAGATATATTTCCCATTTTTATGATACAAATTTCCTGTTTTCTATGATAATCTATTTTCGAAAGTAGATATTTCCCATTTTTATGATACAAATTTCCTGTTTTCTATGATATCTATTTTCGCAAATTTGGTTAGTCTAACCAACTTTCCGGAAAGTAGAAAAATCTATCTACTTTTCGGGAAAGTATATAACCAACTTTCCGGAAAGTAGATATTTCCCATTTTTTATGATACAAATTTCCGTTTTCTATGATATCTATTTTCGGCAAATTTGGTTATCTAACCAACTTTCCCGGAAAGTAGATATTTCCATTTTTTAGATACAAAAATTGCTTTTCTATGATAATTATTTTCGGCAAATTTGGTTATCTAACCAACTTTCTCGAAAGTAGAAAATCTATCTACTTTTCGGGAAGTAGATAACCAACTTCCCGGAAAGTAGATATTTCCATTTTTTATGATACAAATTTCCCGTTTCTATGATAATCTATTTTCGAAAGTAGATATTTCCCATTTTTTATGATACAACAATTTCCTGTTTTATGATAATCTATTTTCGGTCTAACCAAACTTTCCCGAGTAGATATTTCCCATTTTTATATACAAATTTCCGTTTTATGATATCTACTTTCGCAAATTAGGTTATTTTCAACTTAAATCTTTCCCGGAAAGTAGATATTTCAATTTTATGATACAAATTTCTGTTTTCTATATAACCAACTTTTCGAAAGTAGATATTTCCATTTTTATGATACAAATTTCTGTTTCTATGATATCTATTTTCGAAATTTGATTATCTAACCAACTTTCAAGAAAGTAGATATTCCCATTTTTATGATACAAATTTCCTGTTTTATGATAATCTATTTTCGGCAAATTTGGTTATCTAACCAACTTTCCCGGAAAGTAGATATTTCCCCATTTTTATGATACAAATTTCCTGTTTTCTATGATAATCTACTTCCGAAATTAGATATTTCCAAATTTTTATGATACAAATTTCTGTTATGATAATCTATCCCGAAAGTTGGTTATCTAACCAACTTCCCGGAAAGTAGATATTTCCCATTTTTATGATACAAATTTCCTGTTTTCTATGATAATCTATTTTCGCAAATTTGGTTATCTGAACCAACTTTCCGGAGAAAGTAGATATTTCCCATTTTTATGTAAATTTCCTCTGTTCTAAGATAATCAACTTCCTGGAAAGTAGATATTTCCCAATTTTTATGAAACAAATTTCCTGTTTTATGATATCTATTTTCGGAAAATTTGGTTATCTAACCAACTTTCCTGAAAGTGATATTTCCTATTTTTATGATACAAATTTCCCGTTTCTATGATAATCTATTTTCGAAAGTAGATATTTCCTAATTTTTTATGAAACAAATTTCGTTTCTATGATAATCTATTTTCGAAAAGTAGATATTCATTTATTATATAAACATCTGCTTATAAATCTATTTTTCGGGAAAGTATATAACCAACTTCCCGGAAAGCAGATATTTCCCATTTTTATGATACAAATTTCCTGTTTCTATGATAATCTATTTTCGGAAAACCAACCCGAAAGTAGATATTTCCCATTTTTATGATAAATTTCCCGTTTCTATGATAATCTATTTTCAAATTTGGTTATATCTTAACCAACTTTCTGGAAAGCAGATATTTCCCATTTTTATGATAAAAATTTCCCGTTTTATGATAATCTATTTTCGGGAAAGTATATTTCCCCATTTTTTATGATACAAATCTCCTGTTTTCTATGATAATCTATTTTCGGGAAAGTTGGTTACTAACCAACTTTCCCGGAAAGTAGATATTTCCCATTTTTATGATACAAATTTCCTGCTTTATGATAAATCTATTTTCGGCAATTTGGTTATCTAACCAACTTTCTCCTGAAAGTAAGATATTTCCATTTTTATACAAATTTCCTGCTTTTAGATATCTATTTTCGAAAGTAGATATTTCCCATTTTTATGATACAATAATTTCTTATGATAATCTATTTCGAAAGTTGGTTATCTAACCAACTTTCCTGAAAGTAGATATTTCCCATTTTTATGATACAAATTTCCCGTTTTCTATGATAAACTATTCCAATTTCGGCAATTTATATCTAACCAACTTCTTCTGAAAGTAGATATTTCCATTTTTTATGATACAAATTTCCCGTTTTCTATGATAATCTATTTTCAGGAAAGTAGATATTTCCATTTTTTATGATAAAATTCTGCTTTATGATAATTATTTCTAGAAAGTTGGTTATCTAACCAAACTTCGCGAGAAAGTAGATATTTCCATCTTATGATACAAATTTCCTGCTTATGATAATCTATTTTCGGCAATTTGGCTATTCAACTTCTAACTTCTTCCCGAAAGTAGATATTTCCATTTTTTATGATAAATTTCCTGTTTTCTATGATAATTCATTTTCGAAAGTAGATATTTCATTTTTATGATACAAATTTCCTGTTTTTTATGATAATCTATTTTAAAGTTGGTTATCTAACCAACTTTCGCGGAAAGTAGATATTTCCCATTCTTATGATACAAATTTCTGCTTTAAGAATTAATCTTCGCAATTGTTGAATTAACCAACCTAAAAGGATATTTCATTTTTATATTAAATTTCTGTTTTAAGAATTCTTATTTTCGGAAAGTGAGATACTCATTCTAAACAACTTTCCCGGAAAGTAGATATATTTCTTTCCCATTTTTATGATACAAATTTCACGTTTTCTATGATAATCTATTTTCGGCAAATTTGGTTATCTAACCAACTTTCCCGGAAAGTAGATATTTCCCATTTTTATGACAAATTTCCTGCTTTTATAATTCTATTTTCGGCAATTGATATCTAACCAACTTTCCTAAGTAGATATTTTTATACTTCCGTTTTCTATGATAATCTACTTTCGAAAGTAGGATATTTCCCATTTTTGATGCTTACTCTGTTTCTATGATAATCTATTTCCTGGAAAGTCATGATATTCATTTTATGATAAAATTTCATGATAATTCTATTTTTCGGTTAGTTATCTAACCAACTTTCCCGGAAAGTGATGATATTTCCCATTTTTTATGATACAAATTTCCTGTTTTCTATGATAATCTATTTTCATAATGGTTATCTAACCAACTTTCCCGGAAAGTAGATATTTCATTTTTATGATACAAATTTCTGTTTCTATGATAATCATTTTCGGGAAAGTAGATATAACCAATTTTTTCTGTACTGAAAATCTACTTCCGAAAGTAGATATTTCCATTTCATGATACAAATTTCCCGTTTTCTATGATAATCTATTTTTCGGAAAGTTGGTTATCTAACCAACTTTCCCGGAAAGTAGATATTTCCATTCTTTATGATACAAATTTCTATGATAATCATTTTCGCAAATTTGAGCTTATCTAAATAACTTCCTGGCAGATATTTCCCATTTTTTATGATACAAAATTTCCGTTTCTATAGATAATCTATTTTGCAAGATATTTCCTACTATGATACAAATTTCCGTTTTCTATGATAATTATTTCAAAGTATATATTTCCCCATTTTATGATAAATTTCCTGTTTTCTATGATAATCTATTTTCAAAGTTGGTTATCTAACCAACTTTCGCGGAAAGTAGATATTTCCCATTCTTATGATACAAATTTCCCGCTTTATGATATCTATTCGGCAATTTGTTATCTAACCTTTCCGGAAAGTAGATATTTCCCATTTTTATACAAATTTCCTGTTTCTATGATAATCTATTTCGGGAAAGTAGATATTTCTATTTTTATGATACAAATTTCCTGTTTCTATGATAATCCATTTTCGAAAGTAGATATTTCCCATTTTTTATGATACAAATTTCCTGTTTTCTATGATACCCTATTTTGGAAAGTTATTATCTAACCAACTGCGAAAGCAGATATTTATTCTTATGGATAAATTTCCCGCTTATGATATCTATTTTCGGCAAATTTGGTTATCTAACCAACTTTCCCGGAAAGTAGATATTTCCCATTTTTATGATACAAATTTCCCGTTTTTGATAATTCCATATTTTCGGAAAGTAGATATTCCCATTTTTTTTATGATACAAATTTCTGTTTCTATGATACCATTGGAAAGTTGGTTATTCAACTAATCCTCGTGAAAGTAGATATTTCCATTCTTATGATACAAATTTCGCTTTCATATCTATTTTCGGCAAATTTATTCAACTGAACTTTCCCGGAAAGTAGATATTTCCATTTTTTATGATACAAATTTCTGCTTTCATGATAATCTATTTTCGGAAAGTAGATATTTCCCATTTTACAGATAAATTTCCTGTTTTATGATAATCTATTTTCGGCAAATTTGGTTATCTAACCCAACTTTCCTGAAAGTAGATATTTCCCATTTTTCATGATACAAATTTCCTGTTTTCTATGATAATCTATTTTCGGAAAGGAGATATTTCCCATTTTATGATACAAATTTCTCCTCTGTTTTCTATGATAATCTATTTCGGGGAAAGTTGTTATTCAAACCAACTTTCGCGGAAAGTGATATTTCCTATTTTCCCTTTTTTTATGCAGATACAAATTTCCTGCTTTTCTTTATGATATCTATTTTGCAATTTAATATTCCAACCAACTTCTGGAAAGTAGATATTTCCCATTTTTATGATACAAATTTCCTGTTTCTATGATAATCTATTTTTCGAAAGTAGATATTTCCCATTTTATGATACAAATTTCCTGTTTCTATGATATAATCTATTTCGGAAAGTAGATATTTCCCATTTTTATGATACAAATTTCCTGTTTTCTATGATACCCATATTTTCGGAAAGGTTATCTAACCAACTTTCGTGAAAGTAGATATTTCATTCTTTTTGCGATACAAATTTCGCTTTTCTATGATAATTTCGCAAATTTGGTTATCTAACCAACTTTCCTGAAAGCAGATATTTCCATTTTTATATGCTACAAATTTCCTGTTTCTATGATAATCTATTTTCAAAAGTAGATATTTCATTTTATGATACAAATTTCCTGTTTTTCTATGATAATCTATTTTCGGAAAGTTATATCTAACCAACTTTCGCGGAAAGTAGATATTTCCCATTCTTTTTATCATACAAATTTCTGCTTTCTATGATATCTATTTCGGCAATTTGTTATTCAACCAACTTTTCCGGAAAGTAGATTTCATTTTTTATGATAAATTTCCTGTTTCTATGATAATCTATTTTCAAAAAGTAGATATTTCCCATTTTATGATACAAATTTCCTGTTTTCTATGATATCTATTTCGGGAAAGTTGGTTATCTAACCAACTTTCGTGAGTAGATATTTCCCATTTTTATGATACAAATTCTCCCGTTTTCTATGGATAATCTATTTCGAAAGTAGATATTTCCCATTTTTTATGATACAAATTTCTGTTTCTATGATAATCTATTTTCGGGAAAGTAGATATTCTATCTTTTTTTATGATACAAATTTCCTGTTTCTATGATATCTATTTCGGAAAGTTATTATCTAACCAACTTTCGCGGAAAGTGATATTTCCATTCTTTATGATACAACTTCTGCTTTCTATGATATCTATTTTCGGCAAATTTGGTTATCTAACCAACTTCTGAAAGTAGATATTTCCCATTTTATGATACAAATTTCCTGTTTATGATAATCTATTTTCAAAAGAGATATTTCCCATTTTTATATTACAAATTTTCTATGATAATCTATTTTCGGTTATTCAATCAACTTCGCGGAAAGTAGATATTCTTATTCTTATGATACAAATTTCCGTTGCTTATGATATCTTGCTTTTCGGCAAATTTGGTTATCTAACCAACTTTCCTGAAAGTAGATATTTCCCCATTTTTATGATACAAATTTCCTGTTTTTTATGATAACTATTTTCGGAAAGTATATTCCCCATTTTTTATGATACAAATTTCTGGTTTTCTATGATATCTATTTTTCGGCAAATTTATTATTCTAAACTAACTTTCCCGGAAAGTAGATATTTCCCATTTTTATGACACAAATTTCTGTTTCTATGATAATCTATTTCAGAAAGTAGATATTTCCCATTTTTTATGATACAATTTCCGTTTCCATGATAACTATCGGAAAGTTATCTAACCAACTTCGCGAAAGTAGATATTTCTATTTTTTATGATACAAATTCTCCCGTTTTATGATAATCTATTTGTGGAAAGCAGCATATTTCCATTTTTATGATACAATTTCCTGTTTCTATGATAACTATTCTCGAAAGTTGTTATCTAACAACTTTCGCGGAAAGCAGATATTTCCCATTCTTATGATACAAAACTTCCGCTTATGATAATCTATTTTCGCAAATTTGTTTATCTAAACCAACCTTCCCTGAAAGTAGATATTCCATTTTTATGATACAAATTTCCTTTTTCTATGATATACACCCTATTTTCAAAGTAGATATTTCCATTTTTTATATACAAATTTCGTTTTATGATAATCTATTTTCGAAAGTAGATATTTCCCATTTTTATGATACAAATTTCCTGTTTCTATGATAATCTATTTCGAAAGGCTATCCAACCAACTTTCGCGGAAAGTAGATATTTCCCATTCTTTATGATAACAAATTTCCCGCTTCTATGATATTCCCATTTCGCAAAGATATCAACCAACTCTTCCCGGAAAGTTGATATTTCCATTTTTTATGATAAATTTCCTGTTTTCCATGATATCTATTTTCGGGAAAGTAGATATTTCCCATTTTTTAGATACAAATTTCCTTTTTATGATAATCTACTTTTCGAAAGCATATCTAAACCAACTCTTCAAGGAAAGTAGATATTTCCCATTCTTGCGATACAAATTTCCCGCTCTATGATACATTTCGGCAAATTTGTTATCAAACCAACTTTCCCGGAAAGTAGAATATTTCCCATTTTATGATACAAATTTCCCGTTTTATGATAATCTATTTTCGAAAGTAGATAT
This sequence comes from Homarus americanus, assembly GCF_018991925.1. NCBI lineage: Eukaryota > Metazoa > Arthropoda > Malacostraca > Decapoda > Nephropidae > Homarus > Homarus americanus. The sequence goes on along the minus strand of NW_024732456.1, from coordinate 4,022 downwards.
TTCCCATTTTTTAAGATACAAATTTCCTGTTTTCTATGATAATCTAATGAAAGTTATATCCAACTCAACTTTCGCGGAAAGTCAGATATTTCCCATCCTTTATGATACAATTCCTGCCATGATAATCTATTTCTGCAATTATTATCCAACCAACTTTCCCTGAAAGTAGATATTTCCCCATTTTATGATACAAATTTCGTTTCTATGATAATCTATTTTCGGGAAAGTAGATATTTCATTTTATGATACAAATTTCCCGTTTCTATGATAATCCATTTTCGGGAAAGTAGATATTTCATTTTTACATGATACAATTTCCTGTTTCTATGATAACAATTTTCAAAAGTTGGTTATCTAACCAACTTCAAAGTAGATATTTCTATTTTTATGATACAAATTTCCTGCTTTTAGATAATCTATTTTCGCAAATTTGGTTATCTAACCAACTTCTTAGATATTCTAATTTTATATAAAATGCTTTATGATAATCATTTTCGAAAAGCAGATATTTCCCATTTTTATGATACAATTTCCTGTTTCTATGATAATCTATTTCTAGAAAGTAGATATTTCCCATTTTTATGATACAAATTTCTGTTTCTAGATAATTATTTTCGGAAAGTTATTATCAACCAACTTTCGCGGAAAGTAGATATTTCCATTCTTATGATACAAATTTCTGCTCTATGATAACCTATTTTCAAATTTGACTATCTAAACCAACTTTCCCTGAAAGTAGATATTTCCCCATTTTTATGATACAAATTTCCCGTTTCTATGATAATCTATTCGAAAAGTAGATATATCATTTTTATGATACAAATTTCCTGTTTCTATGATAATCTATTTTCGGAAAGTAGATATTTCCATTTTATGATACAAATTTCCTGTTTTATGACAATCTATTTTCGAAAGTTATCTAACCAATCTCGCGGAAAGTAGATATTTCCCATTCTATGATACAAATTTCCTTTATGATATCCATTTCGGCAAATTTATTATCCAACCAACTTCTAAAGTAGATATTTCATCTTTTTATGATACAAATTTCTGCTTTATGATATTATTTTGAAAGTAGATATTTCCAATTTTTATGATACAAATTTCCGTTTCTATACATCTATTTTCAAAAGATACTTCCCATTTTATGACATACAAATTTCCCGTTTTAAAAAACTAAAGTTGGTTATCTAACCAACTTCGCGGAAAGTAGATATTTCCCATCTTATACAAATTTCCCGCCAGATATCTATTTTCGGCAAATTTGGTTATCTAACCATCTTCCTGAACGTAGATATTTCCCATTTTTTATGATACAAATTTCCCGTTTCCATGATAATCTATATTTCGCGAGATATTTCCCATTTTATGATACAAATTTCCCGTTTCTATGATAACCATTTTCGAAGTTATTATCTAACCAACTTCCAAAGCAGATATTTCAATTTTACGATACAAATTTCCCGTTTTCTATGATAATCTATTTTCGGAAAGTAGATATTTCCCATTTTTATGATACAAATTTCCTGTTTTCTATGATAATCATTTTCGGGAAAGTTATTATCTAACCAACTTTCCGTGAAAGTAGATATTTCCCATTCTTTATGATACAAATTTCCCGCTTTCTATGATAATTAATTTTCGGCAAATTTGTTTATATAACCAACTTCCCGGAAAGTAGATATTTCCCATTTTTATGATACAAATTTCCTGTTTTATGATAATCTATTTTCGAAAGTAGATATTCCCATTTTATGATACAAATTTCCCTGCTTATGATACTATTTTCGTGGTTATCTCAACCAACTTTCCCGGAAACGTGATATTTCCCATTTTTATGATACAAATTTCCTGTTTTATGATAAACTATTTTCGAAAGTAGATATTCCCATTTTTTACATACAAATTTCCGTTTTCTATGATAACTTATTTCGGGAAAGCTATTATCAACCAACTGCGGAAAGTAGATATTTCCCATTTTATGATACAAATTTCCCGTTTTATGATAATCCATTTTCGGTGATATTTCCATTTTTATGATACAAATTTCTGTTTTATGATAATCTATTTTCGGGAAAGTTATTATCCAACCAACTTTCGCGGAAAGTAGATATTTCCATTCTTATGAGATACAATTTCATTATGATAATCTATTTTCAAGTAAATTTATTATCCAACCAACTTTCCGGAAAGTAGATATTTCCATTTTTATGATAAATTTCGTTTCTATGATAATCTATTTTCGAAAGTAGATATTTCCCATTTTTATGATACAAATTTCAGTTTCATATGATAATCTATTTTCGGGAAAGTAGATATTTCCCATTTTTATGATACAATTTCCCGTTTCTATGATAACTATTTTCGAAAGTAGATATTTCCCATTTTTATGATACAAATTGTTTTCATGATAATCTATTTTCGGGAAAGCCGGTTATCTAACCAACTTTCGCGGAAAGTAGATATTTCCCATTCTTATGATACAAATTTCTGCTTTATGATAATCTATTTCGGCAATTTGTTATCTAACCAACTCTTCCCGGAAAGTAGATATTTCCCATTTTTATGATACAAATTTCCTGTTTCTATGATAATCTATTTTCGGGAAAGTAGATATTTCCAATTTTTATGATACAAATTTTCCGTTCTTATGATAATCTATTTCGAAAGGCCTACAACCAACTTTCGCGGAAAGCAGATATTTCCCATTCTTTATGACACAAATTCTGCTTTCTATGATATCTATTTTCGGCAAATTTGGTTATCTAACCAACTTTCCTGAAAGTAGATATTTCCATTTTTATGATACAAATTTCCTGTTTTCATGATAATCTATTTTCGGGAAAGTAGATATTTCCCATTTTTATGATACACCCTGTTTTCTATGATAATCTATTTCGAAAGTTATTATCTAACCAACTTTCGCGGAAAGTAGATATTTCCCATCTTTTATGATAAATTTCCTCTCTTTATGATATTCCATTTTCGCAAATTTATATCCAACCAACTCTTCCCGGAAAGTAGATATTTCCCCATTTTTTATGATACAAATTTCTTTTCTATGATAATCTATTTTCGGGAAAGTAATATTTCCCATTTTTTATATACAAATTTCCTGTTTCTATGATAATCATTTTCGGGAAGTTGGTTATCTAACCAACTTCGCGGAAAGTAGATATTTCCATTCTTATGATACAAATTTCCCGCTTTATGATAACTACTTCGGCAAATTTGTTATCCAACCAACTTCTCAAAGTAGATATTTCCCCATTTTTATGATACAAATTTCCTGTTTCTATGATATCTATTGGGAAAGAGATATTTCCATTTTTACGATACAAATTTCCTGCTATGATATCTATTTTCGGTTGGTTATCTAACCAACTTTCGCGAAAAGTAGATATTTCCCATTCTTATCATACAAACTTCCTGCTTCCCTATGATAATCTATTTTCAGCAAATTGGTTATCTAATCAACTTTCCTGGAAAGTAGATATTTCCCATTTTATGATACAAATTCCCGTTTCCTATGATAATCTATTTTCGGGGAAAGAGATATTTCCCATTTATGAAACAAATTTCCCGTTTTCTATGATAACTATTTTCGGAAAGTAGATATTTCCCATTTTATGATGCAAATTTCCTGGTTTTCTATGATAATTATTTTCGGAAAGCTGGTTATCTAACCAACTTTCAAGTAGATATCGTATTCTTTTTATGATACAATTTCCTGCTTTCATGATATCTATTTTCGGCAAATTTGGTTATCTAACCAACTTTCCCGGAAAGTAGATATTTCCCATTTTAGATACAAATTTCCCGTTTATGATAATCTATTTCAAAAGTAGATATTTCATTTTTATGATACAAATTTCCTGTTTTCTATGATAATCTATTTTCGGGAAAAGTAGATATTTCCCATTTTTTATGATACAAAATTTGTTTATGATAACGAGCTGAGAAAGTTGTTATCTAACCAACTTTCGTGGTGCAGAAGCAATACGTAACTGAACGAAGTATGA
>NW_024732454.1:0-12646 GCF_018991925.1 Homarus americanus | reverse complement strand
TACTCGACCAGGGGACTTTGTTATACTCGATGAAGGGACTTTGTTATACTCAACCAGAGGACTTTGTTATACTCAATCAGGGGACTTTGTTATACTCAATCAGGGGACTTTGTTATACTTGATTAGGGGCCTTTGTTATACTCGATGAGGGGGCTTTGTTTTACTCGGCCAGGGGACTTTGCTATACTCGACTAGGCGACTTTGTTATACCCGATCAGGGGACTTTGTTATACTCGACCAGGCGACTTTTTCATACTTGGTCAGGTGACTTTGTCAAACTCGATCAGTGGACTTTCCTATATTTGAGCAACGGACTTTTCTATACTCCATGAGGGGTCTCTGTTATACTCGATGAGGGACTTTGTTATACTCGACCAGGGGACTTTGTTATACTCGATCAGGGGATAGGTTATACATGATCAGGGGATTTTGTTATACTCGATCAGGGGCTTTGTTATACTTGATCAGGGGACTTTGTTATACTCGACCAGGGGCCTTTGTTATACTCGATTAGAAAACTTTGTTATACTCGACCAGGGGCCTTTGTTATAATCGATTAGAAAACTTTGTTATACTCGACCAGGGGACTTTGTTATACTCCACAAGGGACTTTGTTATACTCGATCAGGGGATATGTTATACTTGATCAGGGGACTTTGTTATACTCGGTTCAGGTGTCTTTGTTATACTCGTCCAGTGGGCTTTCTTATACTAGGATCAGGGGACTTTGTTATACTCGATGAGGGCCCTTTGTTATACTCGACCAGGGGACTTTGATATAATCGATCTGGGGACTTTGTTATGCTCGATCTGAGGACTTTGTTATACTGCGCCAGGAAACGTTGTTATACTCGATGAGGGGATATGTTATACTCGATCAGGGGACTTTGATATACTAGGATCAGGGGACTTTGTTATTCTCGACCAGGGGACTTTATTAATCTCGACCAGAGACTTTTGTTATACTCGGTCAGGGGACTTTGTTATGCTCGATCTGGGGACTTTGTTATACTGGGCTAGGAGACTTTGTTATACTTGATCAGGGGATATGTGATACTCGATCAAGGGACTTTGTTATCCTGGACCAGAAGACTTTGTTATTCTCGATGAGGGGACTTTGTTATACTCAATCAGGGGAATTTGTTATACTCGTCCAGGGGGCTTTGTTATACGAGGTTCAGGGGACTTTGTTATACTCGATTAGAAAACTTTGTTATACTCGACCAGGGGACTTTGTTATACTCCACCAGGGACTTTGTTATACTCCACCAGGGGACTTTGTTATAATCGATCAGGGGACTTTGTTATGCTCGATCTGAGGACTTTGTTATACTGCGCCAGGAGACGTTGTTATACTCGATGAGTGGATATGTTATGCTCGATCTGGGGACTTTGTTAAACTGGGCCAGGATACTTTGTTATAGTCGATCAGGGGATATGTTATACTCGATCTGGGGACTTTGTTATACTGGACCAGGGGACTTTTTTATACTTGACTAATGGACTTTGTTATACTCGATGAGGGACCTTTGTTATACTCGATCAGGGGACATTGTTATACTTGACCAGAGGACTTTGTTATACTCGATCAGGTGATATGTTATACTCGATCAGGGGACTTTGTTATACTCGATCAGAGGACTTTTTTATACTCGACGAGGGGCCTTTGTTATACTCGATTAGAATACTTTGTTATACTCGACCAGGAGATTTGTTATACTCGATCAGGGGACTTTCTTATACTCCGCCTGGAACTTTGTTATATTCGATCAGGGGATATGTTATACTCGATCAGGGGACTTTGTTATACTCGATCAGGGGTCTTAGTTGTACTCGTCCAGGGGGCTTTGTTATACTCGGTCAGGGGACTTTGTTATACTCGATCAGGGGACTTTGTCTTACTCAATCAGGGCCCTTGTTATACTCGACCAGGGGACTTTGTTATAATCAATTAGGGGACTTTGTTATGCTCGATCTGGGGACTTTGATATACTGCGCCAGGAGACGTTGTTATTCTCGATGAGGGGATATGTTATACTCGATCAGGGGACTTTGTTATACTGGACCAGGGGACTTTGTTATATTCGATCAGGGGACTTTGTTATTCTCAACCAGGGGACTTTGTTATAATCGACCAGACGCCTTTGTTATACTCGATCAGGGGACTTTGTTATACTGGACCAGGGGACTTTGTTATACTCGTTAGGGGACTTTGTTATACTATGATCAGGGGACTTTGTTATTCTCGGTCAGGGGACTTTGTTATACTCGACGAGAGGCCTTTGTTATACTCGGTGTGGTAAATTTGTTATTAATCGATCAGGGGACTTTGTTATGCTCGATCTGGGGACTTTGTTATACTGGGCCTGGAGACTTTGTTATTCACGATCAGGGGACTTTGTTACGCTCGATCTGGGGACTTTGTTATACTGCGCCAGGAGACGTTGTTATTCTCGATGAGGGGATATGTTATACTCGATCAGGCGACTTTTTTATACTGGACCAGGGGACATTGTTATACTCGATCAGGGGACTTTGTTTTACTCGATTAGGGAATTTGTTATACTCGTCAAGGGGACTTTGTTATACTAGGATCAGGGGACTTTGTTATTCTCGACCAGGGGACTTTGTCATACTCGACCAGAGGCCTTTGTTATACTCGATCAGGGGACTTTGTTATACTGGACAAGGGGACTTTGTTATACTCGTACAGGGGCTTTGTTATACTAGGATCATGGGACTTTGTTATTCTCGACCAGGGGACTTTGTTATACTCGACCAGAGGCCTTTGTTATACTCAGTGTGGGGACTTTGTTATAATCGATCAGGGGACTTTGTTATGATCGATCTGGGGACTTTGTTATACTGGGCCTGGAGACTTTGTTATACTCGATCAGGGAATATGTTATACTCGATCAGGGGACTTTGTCATACTGGACTAGGGGACTTTGTTATACTCGATCAGGGAACTTTGTTCTACTCAACTAGTGGGCTTTTTTATAGTTAATGAGGGGACTTTGTCATACTCGACCAGGGGACTTTGTTATAATCGATCAGGGGACTTTGTTATGCACGATATGGGCACTTTGTTACACTGGGCCAGGGGACTGTTTTGTCCTCGATCAGGGGACTTTGTTATATTGGACCAGGGGACTTTGTTATACTTGATCCGGGGACTTTGTTATAGTCGATAAAGGGACTTTGTTATACTCGATAAGGGGAAATTGTTATACTCGATAAGGGGACTTAATGTTAGACTCGAACAGGGGACTTTGTTATACTCGATTATGCGGCTTTGTTATATTCGATCAGGGTACTTTGTTATACTCGATGAGGGGCCTTTGTTATACTCGATCAGAGGCCTTTGTTATACTAGATTAGGGGACTTTGTTATACTCGATTAGGGGCCTCTTTTGGACTCGATCAGGAGACTTTGTTATACGCGATGAGGGGACTTTCTTATACTCGAGCAGGGGCTTTGTTATATTCGATCAGGGGACTTTGTTATACTCGATCAGGAGGCTTTGTTATACTTGATCAGGGGACTTTGCTATACTCGACCAAGGGACTTTGTTATACACGATCAGGAGACTTTGTTATAAACAATGAGGGGCCTTTGTTATACTCGATCAGGGAACTTTGTTATACACGACCAAGGGACTTTGTTATACGCGATCAGGTGACTTTTTTATACTCGACCAGAGGACTTTGTTATACTCGAACCAGGGGACTTTTTTATACAGGACCAATGGACTTTGTTATACTGAATGAGGGGCCTTTGTTATGCTCGATCTGGGGACTTTGTTATACTGCGCCAGGAGACGTTGTTATTCTCGATGAGGGGATATGTTATACTCGATCAGGGGACTTTGTTATACTGTACCAGGGGACTTTGTTATACTCGATCAGGGGACTTTGTTATTCTCAACCAGGAGACTTTGTCATACTCGACCAGACGCCTTTGTTATACTCGATCAGGGGACTTTGTTATACTGGACCAGGGGACTTTGTTATACTCGTTAGGGGGCTTTGTTATACTATGATCAGGGGACTTTGTTATTCTCGGGGAGGGGACTTTGTTATACTCGACGAGAGGCCTTTGTTATACTCGGTGTGGGGAATTTGTTATAAATCGATCTGGGGACTTTGTTATGCTCGATCTGGGGACTTTGTTATACTGGGCCTGGAGACTTTGTTATTCTCGATCAGGGGACTTTGTTACGCTCGATCTGGGGACTTTGTTATACTGCGCCAGGAGACGTTGTTATTCTCGATGAGGGGATATGTTATACTCGATCAGGGGACTTTGTTATACTGGACCAGGGGACTTTGTTATAATCGATCAGGGGACTTTGTTATGCTCGATCTGTGGACTTTGTTATACTGCGCCAGGAGACGTTGTTATTCTCGATGAGGGGATATGTTATACTCCATCAGGGGACTATGTTATACTGGACCAGGGGACGTTGTTTTACTCGATCAGGGGACTTTGTTATACTCGATCAGGGGACTTTGTCATACTCGGCCAGGGGGCTTTGTTATACTAGGATCAGGGGACTTTGTTATTCTCGACCAGGAGACTTTCTCATACTCGACCAGAGGCCTTTGTTATACTCGATCAGGGGACTTTGTTATACTGGACCAGGGGACTTTGTTATACTCATCCAGGGGGCTTTGTTATACCAGGATCAGGGGACTTTGTCATTCTCGACCAGGGGACTTTGTTATACTCGACCAGAGGCCTTTGTTATACTCAGTGTGGGGACTTTGTTATACTCGACCAGAGGCCTTTGTTATACTCAGTGTGGGGACTTTGTTATAATCGATCAGGGGACTTTGTTATGCTCGATCTGGGGACTTTGTTATACTGGGCCTGGAGACTTTGTTATACTCGATCAGGGAATATGTTATACTCGATCAGGGGACTTTGTTATACTGGACTAGGGGACTTTGTTAAACTCGATCAGGAGGCTTTGTTATACTCGATGAGGGGGACCTTGTCATACTCGACCAGGGGACTTTGTTATAATCGATCAGGGGACTTTGTTATGCACGATATGGGGACTTTGTTACACTGGGCCAGGGGATTTTTTGTAATCGATCAGGGGACTTTGTTATACTGGACCAGGGGACTTTTTTATACTCGATCAAGGGACTTTGTTATACTCGATCACTGGACTTTTGTTATACTCGATCAAGGGACTTTGTTATACTCGACCAGAGGCCTTTGTTATACTTCATCAGGGGACTTTGTTATAGTCGGTAAGGGGACTTTGTTATACTCGATAAGGGGAATTTGTTATACTCGATAAGGGGACTTAATGTTTGACTCGAACATGGGACTTTGTTATACTCGATTAGGGGACTTTGTTATATTTGATCAGGGACTTCGTTATACTCGATAAGGGGCCTTTGTTATACTCGATCAGAGGCCTTTGTTATACTAGATCAGGGGACTTTGTTATACTCGATTAGGGGCCTCTTTTGGACTCGATCAGGAGACTTTGTTATACGCGATGAGGGGACTTTCTTATACTCGAGCAGGGGCTTTGTTATATTCGATTAGGGGACTTTGTTATACTATATCAGGAGGCTTTGTTATACTTGATCAGGGGACTTTGCTATACTCGACCAGGGGACTTTGTTATACACGATCAGGGGACTTTGTAATACTCGAGCAGGGGACTTTGTTATATTCGATTCGGGGACTTTGTTATACTCGAACCAGGGGACTTTTTTATACGTGACCAATGGACTTTGTTATACTCAATGAGGGGCCTTTGTTATACTCGATCAGGTGACTTTGTTATACACGACCAGGGGACTTTGTTATACGCGATCAGGTGACATTTTATACTCGACCAGAGGACTTTGTTATACTCGATCAGGGGACTTTGTTATACTTAACCAGAGGGCTTTGTTATACTCGATTAGGGGCCTTTGTTATACTTGATGAGGGGTTTTGATATACTCGACCAGGGGACTTTGTTATGCTCGATCTGGGTACTTTCCTATATTTGACCAATGGACTTTGCTATACTCGATGAGGGGTCTTTGTTATACTCGATCAGGGGACTTGTTATAGTCGACCAGGGGACTTTGTTATACTCGTCCAGGGGGCTTTGTTATACTAGGATCAGGGGACTTTTTTATTCTCGACCAAGGGACTTTGTTATACTCGGTCTGGGGACTTTGTTATAATCGATCAGTGGACTTTGTTATGCTCGATCAGGGGACTTTGTTATACTCGATCAGGGTACTTTGTTATACTCTTCTAGGGGGCTTTTTTATACTCGATCATGGGACTTTGTTATACTCGATCAGGGGATTTTGTCTTACTCGATCAGGGCCCTTTGCTATACTCGACTAGGGGACTTTGTTATAATCGATCAAGCGACTTTGTTATGCTCGATATGGGGACTTTGTTATACTGGGCCAGGGAACTTTTTTGTACTCGATCAGGGGACTTTGTTATACTGGACCAGGGGACTTTTTTATACTCGATCAAGGGACTTTGTTTACTTCGATCACTGGACTTTTGTTATACTCGATCAGGGGACTTTGTTATCCTCGACCAGAGGCCTTTGTTATACTCGATCAGGGGACTTTGTTATACTCGATAAGGGGACTTTATTATACTTGATAAGGGAATTTGTTATACTCGATAAGGGGACTTAATGTTTGACTCGAACAGGGTACTTTGTTATACTCGACCAGGGGACTTCGTAATACTCGATTAGGCGTCTTTGTTATAATCGATCATGGGACTTTGTTATACTCGATAAGGGGCCTTTGTTATACTCGATCAGAGGCCTTTGTTATACTAGATCAGGGGACTTTTTATATTCGATTAGGGGCCTTTTTTGGAATCGATGAGGGGCCTTTGTAATACTCGATCAGGAGACTTTGTTATACTCGAACGGAGGACTTTCATATACTCGATCAGGGGACCTTGTTATACTCAATCAGGGGACTTTGTTATACTCGATTAGGGGCCTTTGTTATACTTGATGAGGGGGTTTTGTTATACTCGACCAGGGGACTTTGTTATACTCGATCAGGGTACTTTGTTATACTCGACAAGGGGACTTTTTTATACTTGATCAGGGGACTTTGTCATACTCGATCAGTGGACTTTCCTATATTTGAGCGATGGACTTTGCTATACTCGATGAGGGGTCTTTGTTATACTCGATCAGGGGACTTTGTTATACTCGACCAGGCGACTTTGTTATACTCGATGAGGGGATATGTTATACTCGAAGAGGGGACTTTGTTATACTCGATCAGGGGACTTTGTTATACTTGATTAGGGGACTTTGTTATACTCGATCAGGGGACTTTGTTATACTTGATCAGAGGACTTTGTTATACTCGACCAGGGGCCTTTGTTATGCTCGATTAGAAAACTTTGTTATACTCGACCAGGGGACTTTGTTATACTCCACCAGGGACTTGTTATACTCGATCAGGGGATATGTTATACTCGATCAGGGGACTTTGTTATACTCGGTTCAGGGGACTTTGTTATACTCGTCCAGGGGGCTTTGTTATACTAGCATCAGAGGACTTTGTTATACTCGATGAGGGTACTTTGTCTTACTCGATCAGGGCCCTTTGTTATACTCGACCAGGGGACTTTGTTATAATCGATTAGGGGACTTTGTTATGCTCGATCTGTGGACTTTGTTAAACTGGGCCAGGAGACGTTGTTATACTCGATCAGGGGATATGTTATACTCGATCAGGGGACTTTGTTATACTATAGCAGGGGACTTTGTTATACTCAACTAGGGGGCTGTTTTATACTCAATGAGGGGACTTTGTCATACTCGACCAGGGGACTTTGTTACAATCGATCAGGGGACTTTGTTATGCACGATATGGGGGCTTTGTTACACTGGGCCAGGGGACTTTTTTGTACTCGATTAGGGGACTTTGTTATACTGGACCAGGGGACTTTTTTATACTTGACCAATGGAATTTGTTATACTCGATAAGGGGACTTTATTATACTTGATAAGGGAATTTGTTATACTCGATAAGGGGACTTAATGTTAGACTCGAACAGGGGACTTTGTTTTACTCGACCAGGGGACTTTGTTATACTCGATTAGGCGGCTTTGTTATGTTCGATCAGGGTACTTTCTTATGCTCGATGTGGGGCCTTTGTTATACTAGATCAGGGGACTTTGTTATACACGATTTGAGGCCTTTTTTGGACTCGATTAGGGGACTTTGTTATACTCGAGCAGGGGGCTCTGTTATACTCGATCAGGGGACTTTGTTATACTCGATCAGGAGGCTTTGTTATACTAGATCAGGGGACTTTTTATATTCGATTAGGGGCCTTTTTTGGAATCGATGAGGGGCCTTTGTAATACTCGATAAGGAGACTTTGTTATACTCGAACGGAGGACTTTCTTATACTCGTGCAGGGGGCTTTGTTATATTCGATCAGGGGACATTGTTATACTCTTTCAGGAGGCTTTGTTATACTTGATCACGGGACTTTGCTATACTCGACCAGGGGACTTTGTTATACACGACCAGGGAACTTTGTTATACTCGACCAGGGGACTTTTTTATACTTGACCAATGGACTTTGTTATACTCGATGAGGGCCCTTTATTATACTCGATCAGGGGCATTTGTTATACTCGAGCAAGGGACTTTGTTATACTCGATCAGGGGACTTTTTTATACTCAACCAGAGGACTTTGTTATACTCAATCAGGGGACCTTGTTATACTCAATCAGGGGACTTTGTTATACTCGATTAGGGGCCTTTGTTATACTTGATGAGGGGGTTTTGTTATACTCGACCAGGGGACTTTGTTATACTCGATTAGGGGACTTTGTTATACTCGACAAGGGGACTTTTTTATACTTGATCAGGGGACTTTGTCATACTCGATCAGTGGACTTTCCTATATTTGAGCGATGGACTTTGCTATACTCGATGAGGGGTCTTTGTTATACTCGATTTGGGGACTTTGTTATACTCGACCAGGGGACTTTGTTATACTCGATGAGGGGATATGTTATACTCGATCAGGGGACTTTGTTATACTCGATCAGGGGACTTTGTTATACTTGATTTGGGGACTTTGTTATACTTGATTTGGGGACTTTGTTATACTCGATCAGGGGACTTTGTTATACTTGATCAGAGGACTTTGTTATACTCGACCAGGGGCCTTTGTTATGCTCGATTAGAAAACTTTGTTATACTCGACCAGGGGACTTTGTTATACTCCACCAGGGACTTGTTATACTCCATCAGGGGATATGTTATACTCGATCAGGGGACTTTGTTATACTCGGTTCAGGGGACTTTGTTATACTCGTCCAGAGGACTTTGTTATACTCGATGAGGGTACTTTGTCTTACTCGATCAGGGCCCTTTGTTATACTCGACCAGGGGACTTTGTTATAACCGATTAGGGGACTTTGTTATGCTCGATCTGGGGACTTTGTTAAACTGGGCCAGGAGACGTTGTTATACTCGATCAGGAGATATGTTATACTCGATCAGGGGACTTTGTAATACTATAGCAGGGGACTTTGTTATACTCAACTAGTGGGCTTTTTTATACTCAATGAGGGGACTTTGTCATACTCGACCAGGGGACTTTGTTATACTCATCCAGGGGGTATTGTTATACTCGATCAGGGAACTTTGTTATACTCGACCAGGAACTTTTGTTTACCCAACTAGGTATTTTTTATACTCAATGAGGGACTTTGTTATACTCGACCAGGGGACTTTGTTATAATCGATCAGGGGACTTTGTTATGCACGATATGGGGGCTTTGTTACACTGGGCCAGGGGACTTTTTTGTACTCGATTAGGGGACTTTGTTATACTGGACCAGGGGACTTTTTATACTTGACCAATGGACTTTGTTATACTCGATAAGGGGACTTTATTATACTTGATAAGGGAATTTGTTATACTCGATAAGGGGACTTAATGTTAGACTCGAACAGGGGACTTTGTTTTACTCGACCAGGGGACTTTGTTATACTCGATTAGGCGGCTTTGTTATGTTCGATCAGGGTACTTTCTTATGCTCGATGTGGGGCCTTTGTTATACTCGATAAGGGGCCTTTGTTATACTAGATCAGGGGACTTTGTTATACACGATTAGAGGCCTTTTTTGAACTCGATTAGGGGACTTTGTTATACTCGAGCAGGGGGCTTTGTTATAATCGATCAGGGGACTTTGTTATACTCGATCAGGAGGCTTTGTTATACTCGATGAGGGACTTTGCTATACTCGACCAGGGGACTTTGTTATACTCGAGCAGGGGGCTTTGTTATACCCCGATTAGGGGACTTTGTTATACTCGATCAGGAGGCTTTGTCATATTCGATCAGGGGATTTTGCTATACTCGACCAGTGGACTTTGTTATACTCGAACAGGGGACATTGTTATTCTCGACCAGGGGACTTTTTTATACTCGATTAGGCGGCTTTGTTATACTCGATCAGGGGACTTTCTTATACTCGAGCAGGGGGCTTTGTTATATTCGATCAGGGGACTTTGTTATACTCGATGAGGAGTCTTTGTTATACTTTATCAGGGGACTTTGCTATACTCGACCAGGGGACTTTGTTACACTCGATTAGGGGCCTTTTTTGGACTCGATGAGGGGCCTTTGTTATACTCGATCAGGAGACTTTGTTATACTCGATCAGGTGACTTTCTTATACTCGAGCAGGGGGCTTTGTTATATTCGATCAGGGGACTTTGTTATACTCGATGAGGAGGCTTTGTTATACTTTATCAGGGGACTTTGCTATACTCGACCAGGGGACTTTGTTATACACGAACCGGGGACTTTGTTATACTCGACCAGGGGACTTTTTTTTACTTGACCAGAGGACTTTGTTATATTCGATTAGGGAAATTTGTTATGCTCGATCAGGGGACTTTGTTATACTCGAGCAGGGGACTTTGTTTACTCGATCAGGGGACTTTTTTATACTCGACCAGAGGACTTTGTTATATTCGATTAGGGGACTTTGTTATACTCGAACCAGGGGACTTTTTTATACTTGACCAATGGAATTTGTTCTACTCAATGAGGGGCCTTTGTTATACTCGATCAGGGGACTTTGTTATACACGACCAGGAGACTTTGTTATATGCGATCAGGGGACTTTTTTATACTCGACCAGAGGACTTTGTTATACTCGATCAGGGGATATGTTATACTCGATCAGGGGACTTTGTTATACTCAACCAGAGGACTTTGTTATACTCATTCAGGGGACTTTGTTATACTCGATTACGGGCCTTTGTAATATTTTATGAGAGGGTTTTGTTATACTCGACCAGGGGACTTTGTTATACTCGATCAGGGGACTTTTTTAGACACGATCAGGGGATATGTTATACTCGATCAGGGGACTTTGTTATACTTGATTAGGGGACTTTGTTATACTCGATTAGGGAACTTTGTTATACTTGATCAGAGGACTTTGTTATACTCGACCAGGGGCCTTTGTTATGGTCGATTAGAAAACTTTGTTATTCTCGACCAGGGGACTTTCTTATACTCCATCTGGGCCTTTGTTATACTCGATCAGGGGATGTGTTATACTCGATCAGGGGACTTTGTTATACTCGGTAGAGGGGACTTTGTTATACTCGTCCAGGGGTCTTTGTTATAATAGTATCAAAGGAATTTGTTATACTCGATGAGGGGACTTTGTCTTACTCGATCAGGGCCCTTTGTTATACTCGACCAGAGGACTTTGTTATAATCGATTAGGGGACTTTGTTATGCTCGATCTGGGCACTTTGTTATACTGGGGCAGGAGACGTTGTTATACTCGATCAGGGGATATGTTATACTCGATCAGGGGACTTTGTTATACTGGACCAGGAGACTTTGTTATACTCATCCAGGGGACTTTGTCTTACTCGATCACTGCCGTTTGCTATACTCGACCGGGGGACTTTGTTATAATCGATCAGTGGACTTTAGTATGCTCGATCTAGGGACTTTATTATACTGGGCAAGCGGACTTTTTTATATTCGATTAGGGGACTTTGTTACACTGGACCAGGGGACATTTTTATACTCGATTAGGGGACTTTGTTATACTCGATCAGGGGACTTTTGTTACATTCGATTAGGGGACTGTGTTATACTCGATAATGGGACTTTGTTATACTGGACCAGGGGACTTTTTTATACTCGATCAGGGGACTTTGTCATATTCGACCAGAGGATTTTGTTATACTCGATCAGGGGATATGTTATACTCGAACAGAGGACTTTGCTATACTCGATCAGGGGACTTTGTTATACTTGATTAGGGGACTTTGTTATACTCGATCAGGGGACTTTGTTATACTTGATCAGAGGACTTTGTTATACTCGACAAGGGGCCTTTGTTATGCTCGATAAGGAAACTTTGTTATACTCGATCAGGGGATATGTTATACTCGACCTCGGGACTTTGTTATACTCGATTAGGCGGCTTTGTTATACTCGATCAGGGGACTTTCTTATAATCGATGAGGGGCCTTTGTTATACTCGATCAGGGGCCTTTGTTATACTAGATCAGGGGACTTTGTTATACTCGATTTGAGGTCTTTTTTGGACTCGATCAGTGGACTTTGTT
>NW_024732453.1:0-14951 GCF_018991925.1 Homarus americanus | reverse complement strand
GTGTACCTGGGAGTGTCAGTGGTGTACCTGGGAGTGTCAGAGGTGTACCTGGGAGTGTCTCAGGTGTACCTGGGTGTTTCAGAGGAGTACCTGGGCGTGTCAGAGGTGTACCTGGGAGTATCGGAGGTGTACCTGGAAGTGGCTGAGGTGTACTTGGGAGAGTCAGAGATGTATCTGGGAGTGTCAGAGGTGTACCTGGGAGTGTCAGAGGTGTACTTTGGAGTGTCTGAGGTGTACCGGGGAGTGTCAGAGGTGTACCTGGGAGTGTCTGAGGTGTACCTGCGAGTGTCAGAGGTGTACCTGGGAGTGTCAGGGGTGTACCTGTGAGTGTCAGCGGTGTACCTGGGAGTGTCAGCGGTGTACCTGGGAGTTTCAGAGATATACCTGGGAGTATCAGAGGTGTACCTGGGAGTATCAGAGTTGAACCTTGGGAGTGTCAGAGGTGTACCTGGGAGTGTCAGAGGTGTACCTGGGTGTGTCAGAGATGTACCTGGGAATGTCGGAGGTGTTCCTGAGAGTGTCAGGGGTGTACCTGGAAGTGTCAGAGATGTACCTGGGAGTGTCTGAGGTGTACCTGCGTGTGTCAGAGGTGTACCTGGGAGTGTCAGGGGTTTACCTGGGAGTGTCAGCGGTGAACCTGGGAGTGTCAGCGGTGTACCTGGGAGTGCCAGAGGTATACCTGGGAGTGTCAGAGGTGTACCTGGGAGTGTCAGAGGTGTACCTGGGAGTGTTGGACGTGTACCTGGGAGTGTCAGAGGTGTACCAGGGAATGTCAGTGGAGTATCTGGGAGTGCCAGAGGTATACCTGGGAGTATCAGAGGTGTACCTGAGAGTGTCAGAGTTGTACCTGGGAGTGTCAAGGGTGTACCTGAAAGTGTCAGGGGTGTACCTGGGAGTGTCTGAGGTGTACTTGGGAGTGTCTGAGGTGT
Organism: Homarus americanus; assembly: GCF_018991925.1. NCBI lineage: Eukaryota > Metazoa > Arthropoda > Malacostraca > Decapoda > Nephropidae > Homarus > Homarus americanus. The sequence goes on along the minus strand of NW_024732453.1, from coordinate 14,022 downwards.
ACCTGGAAGTGTCTGAGGTGTACATGGACTGTCAGAGTTGTACCTGGCAGTGTCAGCTGTGTACCTGGGAGTGCCAGAGGTGTACCTGGGAGTGTCAGAGGTGTACGAAGGAGTGTCAGAGGTGTACCTGGGAGTGTCAGAAGTGAACCAGGGAGTGTCAGAGGAGTACCTGGGAGTGTCAGAGGTATACCTGGGAGTATCGGAGGTGTACCTGGGAGTATTGGAGGTGTACCTGGGAGTGTCAGCGGTGTACCTTGGAGTATCAGAGGTGTACCTGGGAGTGTCAGGGGTGTAACTGGGAGTGTCGGAGGTGTAACTGGGAATGTCAGAGGTGTACCTGGCATTGTCGGAGGTGTACCTGGCAGTGTCAGAGGTGTACCTGGGAGTGTCAGATATGTACCTGGGAGTGTCTGAGGTGTCAGAGGTGTAAGTGTCTGAGGTGTACTGGTCTGTTAGAGGTGTACCTGGCATTGTCAGTGAGGTGTACCTGGGAGTGGAGGTGTACCCAGAGGTGTAAGTGTCTGAGGTGTAGTGTCAGAGGTGTACCAGGGGTGTAGGGAGTGTCAGAGGTGTACCTGGGAGTGTCAGCGGTGTACCTAGGAGTGTCAGAGGTATACCTGGGAGTATCAGAGGTGTACCTGGGAGTGTCAGAGGTGCACCTAGGAGTGTCTGAGGTGCACCTGGGAGTGTCAGAGGTGTACCTGGGAGTGAATGGGGTGTACCTGGGAGTGTCAGCTGTATACCTGGGAGTGTCTGAGGTGTACCTGGCAGTGTCAGAGGTGTACTTGGGAGTGTCAGCGGTGTACCTAGGAGTGTCAGAGGTATACCTGGGAGTATCAGAGGTGTACCTGGTGTAATGAGTGATTGTCAGACCAAACCTTACAGCCCAGAATTATGTCACATATAACAGCAAGTACACCACAGACCTCGTGGTACCACCGCATTCCAGGTTGACACACCTCAGGTCGACCCTAGGGACTTGACCTCGCTAATGACGTGAGCCGGTGACCTACAACCGCACCTAGCCAAGACACCTGGCCAGGACCACACCTGCACACAATTATCCAGATCAAACCAGTTTAGTGTTAATTGTTAGAGGTCAGAAGCCGGCTGGGCCGACCCCATATAAAGGCCCTACAGTCCCGTCCACGGGCATTCCATATTCGGCATTCGATATTCCAGTACCATTCTGATTATCATTCTGATCCTGGTTGTCATTTGAACATTCTGAGGAGACGCTCATTACTCTGGAGATTCTCAGAGTCAAGCTCACCCTCTCCCCAGGTCGGGAAGGGGACTTCCCGACCAGACCCCAGCTAAGCAGAAGCCTCTCATAGGAGGCAGCCCAGCCAAGCATTCACTGGGCCTACGTCAGGGTACACGTGAGTCTTCATTACCTTTACATCTCTACTCTCTAGTCTTACTTATTTATATTCTTCCTCTCATTGTGTTTATGTCGCATTACAATGGTGTCAGCGTACTTAACGTAACTCACGCTTTCCCTCGTTAGCCATAACACCTGGCTCGTTAGTTCAAAAGTGCGTGATAAGAAGTTCCTGCGTAGTAGCGTGAAAAGTGTCCTAGTGTGTCTCCGTTACAGCTCAAGTAAATGTCTCTCGTCGTGGTAGGCGCGAATTTTTACTAGAAATATGTTCAGTGCTTAACGTAATTTCTCAGTGTCACCCGCTATCTGTGGCATTCTCAGTAGCCCAAGTGCAGTTTGATTGTTGGTCAGTGTTGAATGTAGCCATTGTGTTTCAGTGATGAAAGCGGTGTCTGTACTAACTGTTATAACTTAACATGTCTCTTAACCTACATCCTCCTCCCTGTCCTAATCCTTACCTCACCCTCCTTACCCTTCCTCCCATCCCTGCCCCTCCGTTCCGTGCACCTCCCCGCCCCGCGAAGCCTCGGTTTGGCCCGATCAACCACGCCTCGGCTCCTCCCCACCTCACCCGCAACGCACCAGCCTGGCTGGGCCTGGCCAGCCTCGCCTCGCCCCGCGCCGCCCTGCCTCGCCCCACCCCGCTCGGGTGACCTCACGTCCTTCTGACCTGCCCCGCCTCGCTTGACCACACTAATCCCCCGTCTTTTGTCCCGTAAGCTGTGTGTTGATGATGATGGTTAATATAAAGTAATATTGCGATGAATGCAGAGCTTCACTCAGTGTATTTTTATGCTATTATGATTTGTGATGTACTCTTTGACGCGCAGTGATAAATGATATTCAGTGTAGTGCGCAGAGCTTCACTCCCCGACCCAGCCTGATGAGAACATTGTCGGGACGGAAATGATAGTTGCCAAACATTGACCTAACATATAAAGTAAACTTTTTTTTTGCGAATGCACTTCCAACTAATCCATCACCCCTTTAGGATTGTTTCTCTGTCAAATGTCACACACAGTACCACCCATGGCCAGCCGGACGTCAACCATAGTACATACGAGCAGAGAAGAACCAGCATGATGAAAGCAGCGTGATGAATGCAGCTTGATGAAGGCAGCACGAAACCCACCACACACCACGTCACTTCTTTCAAGTCCTCCCTTGGTATAGGATTAAGAAGATTTATATTTTTCTACTTTAGGAAGTAAGGAGTGTGGAATGGATCGCCACACAACGAACCCTGGTGAGCCCAGCCAGGGAGGGATTCACCACTGTGGAAGGTGTAAGACAGGACGGTCTTTGGTCTCGCCGACACTCACGTACGGAGGGCGAGCCTTGGTCCGCGGAACCTGCCTTACGAGTCATCTAAGGAGACGACAGCCCAAACAGTGGACCGGCTTTCATCCCGGCCGGAAAGGGCCGTCGGCAGACGAACAGAAAATCGTCTGGAATATGTTGAAAATGATGATGTTGCAGAGAAGAAATACAGATGGAGCAGAAAAATTCGTCTGGAATATGTTGAAAATGATGATGTTGCAGAGAAGAAATGCAGATGAAGCAGAAAAATTCATCTGGAATATGACGGAAAACGAAGATGTATAAAGAAACTCAGATGGAGCAGAAAAATTCATCTGGAATATGAAAATGAAGATGTATAGAGGAAGAACGCAGATGGGACAGAAAACTCGTCTGGAAGAGTATAGAAACCAGGAGGAAGTGAGAAGAAGTCAGAAGGTGGAGAAACGACCTACAAGGTGCGGTATGTGAAGAAAGAAGACAGAAGACGTGCTATGTGAAGAAAGAAGACAGAAGATGTGCTGTCCTGACATCACAAGAAAGCCGATGATGAAGGACCAACCGACTACAGCTGCTGAGCTGCCGCCATCCCCTATTTTTCAGATACCAGCTGGATGGAAGACGTGAGCTATGCCGGACCCAACTAATGTACTGATGTTGTTGATGTATAATAAAAAGATATCAATACCCTAATATGTGAAGTAGGAACATTTTTTGTATTTTGAAGTATTTTCTCTGATTTTGTTGATGTTTACTACAAAGAATGTCTTTTTTTAGTCTCACTTTTTTCTATGAGTTCATTTGATCAATGTCTTGGACTATGAAACACGATGTTGTAGCTATATTACTGACGGAGATGAATTATTATTTTGACATGGGCTGATAAGGAAATGTAACACCTGTTGTTGTTTGTAGAATGTGATTTGCAAGGTTGCCTCGGACACTATGCTACATATGAAGGATTTTTTTCATTCTATGTTCACTTGCTATGTTTCCTTTTTCTCCTGGCATAGAAGCTTTGATCTTGGCGGGAGGTATAGTGAGCTTTGTCAGATCAAACTAGCGCCAGTAGAAAAACATACACCTATGAGATTGTTGGTTGTAAATGTGAGACTATGTTAGCGCCCCAGGGATTATCTTTGATACCACACGTGATGTTGCTGTCTATATGTGACATCAGTCTCTGTGATGAAGCTTTGGTCTTGGCGGGAGGTGTAATGAGTGATTGTCAGACCAAACCTTACAGCCCAGAATTATGTCACATATAACAGCAAGTACACCACAGACCTCGTGGTACCACCGCATTCCAGGTTGACACACCTCAGGTCGACCCTAGGGACTTGACCTGGCCCGCTAATGACGTGAGCCGGTGACCTACAACCGCACCTAGCCAAGACACCTGGCCAGGACCACACCTGCACACAATTATCCAGATCAAACCAGTTTAGTGTTAATTGTTAGAGGTCAGAAGCCGGCTGGGCCGACCCCATATAAAGGCCCTACAGTCCCGTCCACGGGCATTCGATATTCCAGTACCATTCTGATTATCATTCTGATCCTGGTTGTCATTTGAACATTCTGAGGAGACGCTCATTACTCTGGAGATTCTCAGAGTCAAGCTCACCCTCTCCCCAGGTCGGGAAGGGGACTTCCCGACCAGACCCCAGCTAAGCAGAAGCCTCTCATAGGAGGCAGCCCAGCCAAGCATTCACTGGGCCTACGTCAGGGTACACGTGAGTCTTGTCAGAACGTCCTAGGGTGAGTTACCTACTGTGGGAAGTGTATTCATTCAGGTGTGTCCGAGAGTCAGTGTCAAGTAACGTAAAGCATGATGTGTTAGTACCCCGATATAATAGTGATATTAATGTGTCCATGTCATTGAGTGAAGTAATAAATAGTTGTATCAAGAGGTGTTTAACAAGTTGTCCCTTTAAGAAGTAATATATGTGTATTGACATACGAGATAAGATAAGCGTAGTGACGCTGTGCAAATAACATCCAGGCCACGCTACCAAGTTTCCTATCTTTACATTCCTATACTTTCTACTCTCTATACTTCCTACTTATATATATTTATATTCTTCCTCTCTGTTTATTCTGTCTCATTACACTGGGAGTGTCAGAGGTGCACCTGGGAGTGTCAGAGGTGCACCTGGGAGTGTCAGAGGTGTACCTGGGAGTGAATGGGGTGTACCTGGGAGTGTCAAAGGTGTACCTGGGAGTGTCTGGGGTTTACATGGGAGTGTCTGGGGTGTACCTGGGAGTATCAGAGAAGTACCTGGGAGTGTCAGAGAAGTACCTGGTGGTGTCTGGGGTGTACCTGGGAGTAACAGAGGAGTACCTGGGATTGAATGGGGTGTACCGGGTGTACCTGGGGGTGTCAGGTGTACCTGGAAGTGTCTGAGGTGTACCTGGGAGTGTCTGAGGTGTACCTGGGAGTGTCTGAGGTGTACCTGGCAGTGTCAGTGGTGTACCTGGGAGTGTCAGAGGTGTACCTGGGAGTGTCAGAGGTGCACCAGGGAGTGTCAGTGGTGTACCTGGGAGTGTCATTTGTATACCTGGGAGTGTCTGAGGTGTACCTGGCAGTGTCAGTGGTGTACCTGGGAGTGTTTGAGGTGCACCTGGGAGTATCTGAGGTGCACCTGGGAGTGTCTGAGGTGTACCTGGGAGTGTCTGAGGTGTACCTGGGAGTGTCTGAGGTGTACCTGGGAGTGTCTGAGGTGTACCTGGGAGTGTCTGAGGTGTACCTGGGAGTGTCAGAGGTGTACCTGGGAGTGTCTGAGGTGTACCTGGGAGTGTCTGAGGTTTACCTGGGAGTGTCAGAGGAGTACCAGGGAGTGTCAGAGGTGTACCTGGGAGTGTCAGAGGTGTAACTGTGAGCGTCAGAGGAGGAGGTGTAACTGTGAGGTGTCAGGGGGTGTGCCTGTCTGGGGTGTTCCTGGGGAGTGTCTGGGGTGTACCTAGTGTGTGTGTGGAGTGCCAGGAGTGTCAGTGGTGTACCTGGGAGTGTCATTGGTGTAACTGGGAGTGTCTGAGGTGTACCTGGGAGTGTCTGAGGTTTACCTGGAAGTGTCTGAGGTGTACCTGGGAGTGTCAGCGGTGTACCTGGGAGTGTCAGCGGTGTACCTATGAGTGTCATTGGTGTACCTGAAAGTGTCAGGGGTGTACCTTGGAGTGTCGGAGGTGTACCTGGGTGTGTCAGAGGTGTACCAGGGGAATGTCAGTGGAGTACCTGGGAGTGTCATTGGTGTACCTGGGAGTGTCAGGGGTATACCTGGAAGTGTCATTGGTGTACCTGGGATTTTCAGAGGTGTACCTGGGAGTGTCAGGGGTGTACCTGGGAGTGTCAGGGGTGTACCTGGGAGTGACAGCGGTGTACCCGGGAGTGTCAGAGGTGTGTACCTTGTTAGTGTCAGAGGTGTACCTGGGAGGTCAGAAGTACCCTGAGAGTGTCATTGGTGTACCTGGGAGTGTTTGAGTGTGTACCTGGCAGCAAGTCTGAGGTGTACCTGCAGGATTGTCAGAGGTGTACCTGGGAGGTCAGGAGGTGTTCCTGAAGTGTCAGGGTGTACCTGGGAGTGTCGGAGGTGTACCTGAGTGTCAGAGGTGTTCCTGGGAGTGTCAGGGTGTACCTGGGAGTGTCGGAGGTTTACCTGGGAGTGTCAGAGGTGTACCTGGGAGTGTCATTGGTGTGCCTGGGAGTGTCAGAGGTGTACCAGGGAGTGTCAGTGGTGTACCTGGGAGTGTCATTGGTGTACCTGGGAGTGTCAGAGGTGTACCCGGGAGTGTCTGAGGTGTACCTGGGATTGTCAGAGGTGTACCTGGGTTGTCAGGGGTGTAACTGGGAGTGTCAGGGGTGTACCTGGGAGTGACAGCTGTGTACTTGGGAGTGTCTGAGGTGTACCTGGAATTGTCTGAGGTGTACATGGAGTGTCAGAGGTGTACCTGGGAGTGTCAGCGGTGTAACTGGGAGTGTCAGCGGTGTACCTACGAGTGTCATTGGTGTACCTGAAAGTGTCAGGGGTGTATCTTGGAGTGTCGGAGGTGTACCTGCGTGTGTCAGAGGTGTACCAGGGAATGTCAGTGGAGTACCTGGGAGTGTCAGAGGTGTACCAGGGAGTGTCAGTAGTGTACCTGGGAGTGTCATTGGTGTACCTGGGAATGTCAGGGGTATACCTGGAAGAGTCAGAGGTGTACCTGGGATTGTCAGAGGTGTACCTGGGAGTGTCAGGTGTGTACCTGGGAGTGTCAGGGGTGTACCTGGGAGTGACAGCGGTGTACCCGGGAGTGTCAGAGGTGTACCTGTTAGTGTCAGAGGTGTACATGGGAGTGTCACAAGTGTTCCTGAGAGTGTCATTAGTGTACCTGGGAGTGTTTGAGGTGTACCTGGGAGTGAAAAAGGAGTACCAGGGAGTGTCAGAGGTGTACCTGGGAGTGTTACAGGTGTACCTGGGAGTGTCAGGGGTGTACCTGGGAGTGTCGGAAGTGTACCTGGGAGTGTCAGAGGTGTACCTGGGAGTGTCATTGTGTACCTGGGAGTGTCAGAGGTGTACCAGGGAGTGTCAGTGGTGTACCTGGGTGTCATTGGTGTACCTGGGAGTGTCAGAGGTGTACCTGGGAGTGTCTGAGGTGTACCTGGGATTGTCAGAGGTGTACCTGGTTGTCAGGGGTGTAACTGGGAGTGTCAGGGGTGTACCTGGGAGTGACAGCGGTGTACCTGGGAGTGTCTGAGGTGTACCTGGGAGTGTCAGAGGTGTACCTGGGAGTGTCAGAGGTGTACCTGGAAGTGTCAGAGGTGTACCTGGAAGTGTCAGAGGTGTACCTGGAAGTGTCAGAGGTGTACCTGAGAGTGTCTGAGGTGTACATGGAGTGTCAGATGTGTATCTGGCAGTGTCAGCGGTGTACCTGGGAGTGTCAGCGGTGTACCAGGGAGTGTCAGAGGTATACCTGGGAGTATCAGAGGTGTACCAGGGAGTGTCAGTGGTGTACCTGGGTGTGTCATTGGTGTAACTGGGAGTTTCAGAGGTGTACCTGGAAGTGTCAGTGGTGTACCTGGGAGTGTCTGAGGTGTACCTGGGAGTGTCTGAGGTGTACCTGGAAGTGTCTGAGGTGTACCTGGGAGTGTCAGCGGTGTACCTTGCGAGTGTCAGCGGTGTACCTACGAGTGTCATTGGTGTACCTGAAAGTGTCAGGGGTGTACCTTGGAGTGTCAGAGGTGTACCTGGGTGTGTCAGAGGTGTACCAGGGAATGTCAGTGGAGTACCTGGGAGTGTCATTGGTGTACCTGGGAGTGTCAGGGGTATACCTGGAAGTGTCAGAGGTGTACCTGGGATTTTCAGAGGTGTACCTGGGAGTGTCAGGGGTGTACCTGGGAGTGTCAGGGGTGTACCTGGGAGTAACAGCTGTAGTGATGGGTTGTCAGACCACAGCTTACATCTCAGATACTCTAGGCCTTCCCTAGGTCAAGTGTAAGGGTATCCCTCGCAGGTGCTCAAGGATGTTGTAAATCAACTAGCTCCCCCTCCCATGTCACACATGTAAGAGGGCACCAGCCGGCTCTCTCCCAATATACACAATGTCCTACACCGCAGAGGGGGGCCAGTCTTCACCCGACATTAGGGGGGTCAAGTGTAACTCTGCGGTTGACCAAGGATTGTAAATCAGCCTAGCTCCCCTCCCATGTGACATGTGGCCCCAACAAAACATGTAAGAAGGCACCAGCCGACTCTCTTCCAATATACAATAACCTACTCTCTGAACAAAGGCCGGACCTGACCTCACATTAGCCAGGTCAAATGTAACCCTTGGAGCCCAACTCAAGGGGCCACAAATCAACCAGGGCCTCTCGTGTCACACGGCCCCACCTGATGACTTCTCCTTACATCTCAGAAACTCCAGTCTTACCCGACGTTTGGGAGGTCAAGTGTAGGGGAACTCTCACGGTTGCTCTCCCAATATACACACGGCCCCACCTGATGACTTTCCCAGATAGTTCTGAAAAGTCCAGACCTGACCTCACATTTGCGAGGTCAAATGTAAGGAGACCCTTCGCCGCCCCCCCCCCGGCCAGCTGAACCTGACGGCTCGCATCCCAATATATAGGACGTCCTGGTCCTCCCTCGGGAATTCGCAGAGAGAGAGTTGTCTTGTAACAAGGTGGCCAGCTACTACACCACCAGGCCTGCTCGAGAGAAGTCAAGGGCCGGAGGCAAGTCGCCTCCGGTCAGGACCGAGACTTCCCTCCGGCGCCCAGCTAAGCAGTCTCCCATAGAGACAACCCAGGACTACCTGCTAGGCCTCCCCTAGGTCACGTGAGTGTTTGTCAGAGCTTTCCATGGGATGAGTTACCTACGTGGGAAGTGTATTCATTTCATGTTCGTGTCCGAGAATCAGAGTGTCTAGTAACGTAATATGATGTCCTAGTAACGTAAATATAATGTCCTAGTAACTTCAATAGAAGGTGTTATTAATGTGTCCATGTCATGTTCGTGATTAATAAAGAGTTGTAACGAAGCAGTGTTTGAGAAGTCGCCTTTAAGAACGTAATAGATGTGTATTGACGTGTAAGACACGACCAGTGTACGATAAGAGTACATAACTATCACGGCCACGCTACCAAAATCTTCCTCTCTTTATACTCTTATACTATCAATATTCTACCTATATGTAATCTTCTTCTTGTGAATATTTTGTAGCATTACAATGGCGGCAGCGCACTTAAAGTAAGAACTCACGCCTCTTAACTTTAGTGTTCAGTACAGTGATAGTTAGAATCTTTTGAAGTAATCTCGTAACTATCTTGACGAAGCAGGCAGTACAAGGGTGGTTGCATTCGTAACATTATATTGGTGACAGCGAACTATATGTAATTCACGCTTCCCTCGTCCCTTGTTATTGGTAACAGTGTACTTAACGTAAACCCATGCCCTCCCTCATTTTAGCCATAACACCTGACTCGTTGTTTGAGCATTGTTCGAAAGTGCGTGATAAGGAGTTCATGCAAGATATAGTTTCATTATATTGGCGGCAGCGTACTATATGTAACTCACGCCCTCATTGTCCCTTGTTAATGGTGACAGCGAACTATATACGTTAATTCACGCCTTCCTCGCTTAGTTATTATAATGGTAGCAGCGAACTTAACGTAAACTCACGCCTTCCCTCGGTTAGCCATAACACCTGGCTCGTTTCATCCTTCATTTGATTCAGTCTAAGTTTGTCTACAATTATGTAATAAGTAATTCCTGTGTCGTAGCGTCGTAGCGTGAAAAGTGTCCTAGTGTGTCACCGTTACAGCTCAAGCAAATGTCTCTCGTCGTGGTATGCGCGAATTTTTTTTTGTCTAGAAATATGTTCAGTGCTTAACGTAATTTCTCAGTGTTCCCCGCGTTCTGTGAAGTTCTCAGTATCCCAAGTGCATTTTAATTGTCGGTCAGTGTTAAATGTACCCATTGTGTTTTAGCGATAGAAGCGGTGTCTGTACTAACTATTATAACTTAACATGTCTTTTAACCTACATCCTCCTCCCTGTCCTAACCCTCACCTCACCCTCCGTACCCATCCGTTCCCGCCTCGCTCCGCCCTGCCCTGCCCTACCCCGCTCCGCCCCGCCCCGCCCCGCAAAGCCCCGGCCTGGCCCGATCAACCACGCCCTGGCTCCCCCCACCTCACCCGCCACGCCTCGCCCCACCCCGCCCCGCGCCGCGCCGGCCTGGCCAGCCGCGCCCCGCAGCCGCGCACCGTCCAGTGTGACCACTAATCCCCATATGTTTTGTCCCGTGAGTTATGCTTTGAAATCGGTGGTTAGTGTTACTTAATATTGCGATAATTACAGAGCTTCACTCAGTGTGATTTGTAATGTACTCTTTGACGCGTAGTGATAAATAATATTCAATGTAGTGAGCAGAGCTTCACTCCCCGACCCAGCCTAATGAGAAAATTGTCGTGACGGAAATAATAGTTACCAAACATTGACGTAACGTATAAAGTAAATATTTGTTTTTTTTTGCGAATGCACTTCCAACTAATCCATCATCCCTTTAGGATTGTTTCTGTCAAATGTCACACACAGTACCGCCCCATGGCTAGCCGGAATCCGACCACAGCACATATCAGAAGAGAAGTAGCAGCGTGAGGAATGCAGCACCACACCCGCCACACACCACCCCACTTCTTTCAAGTCCTACCTGGTCTAGGATTAAGAAGAGTTTATATTTTTCTACTAGGAAGTTAAGGAGTGTGGAATGAAGTGCCACACAACGAACCCTGGTGAGCCCAGCCAGGGAGGGATTCACCACTGTGGAAGGTGTAAGACAGGACGGTCTTTGGTCTCGCCGACACTCACGTACGGAGGGCGAGGCCTGGTCCGCGGAACCTGCCTTACGAGTTATCTAAGGAGACGACAGCCCAAACAGTGGACCGGCTTTCATCCCGGCCGGAGAGGGCCGACGGCAGATGAACAGAAAATCGTCTGGAATATGTTGAAAACGAAGATGTATAAAGAAATACAGATGGAGCAGAAAAATTCATCTGGAATATGACGGAAAACGAAGATGTATAAAGAAACGCAGATGAGCAGAAAAATCGTCTGGAATATGAAAATGAAGATGTATAAAGAAACGCAGATGAACAGAAAATTCATCTGGAATATGAAAATGCTCTAAACGTAGAGGAAGCGCAGGTGAACAGAAAAATCATCTGGAATATTATAGAAACCAGGAGGAAGTGAGAAGAAGTCAGATGTGGTGACACGACCTACAAAGTGCGGTATTGAAGAAAGAAAAACGTGCTATGTGAAGACAGAAGAGACGCTGTGCTGACATCAGAAGAAAGTCGACGATGAAAAGGTGGATAATCAGAAGGACCATTCGACTACCGTTGTTGTGCTGCCAGCATTCCTTATTTTCAGATACCAGCTGGATGGAGGACTTGAGCCATGCTGAACCCAACAAATGTACTGATGTTGTTGATGTTGCTGATGTGTAATAAAAAGATATAACACCCTAACATGTGAAGTAGGAGCATTTTGTATTTTGTATTTAATTCTCTGATTTTTGTTAACATGTACTACAAAGAATGTTTTTTTAAAAAGATTAACACTTTTTCTATGAGTTCATTTGATCAATGTTTTGTATTACCAAACACAATGTTGTAGCCATTTACTGACTGAGATGAATTATTATTTTGACACGGCCTGGTTAGGCAAAGTAACACCTGTTTTTGTTTGTAGAAGGTGATTTGCAAGTTTACCTCGGACACTATGCTAGATATGAAGGATCTTTAGATCACTCTATGTTCAATTACTGTGTATGTATTTTATTTTTTTCTCCTGTCATAGAAGCTTTAATCTTGGCGGGAGGTATAGTAAGCTTTGTCAGATCAAACTATGCCAGTAGAAAAACATACATCTCTAGGGTTACGATTTGTAAAATGTAAGGATGCATTATCGCCTGAGGGACTATATTAGATACTGCACATGATGTTACTGTCTACTTTAAATGTATCATCAGTTCTCTGAGCATGAAAGCTTTGGTCTTGGCGGGAGGTGTAGTGATGGGTTGTCAGACCACAGCTTACATCTCAGAAACTCTAGGCCTTCCCTAGGTCAAGTGTAAGGGTATCCCTCGCAGGTGCTCAAGGATGTTGTAAATCAACTAGCTCCCCCTCCCATGTCACACATGTAAGAGGGCACCAGCCGGCTCTCTCCCAATATACACAATGTCCTACACCGCAGAGGGGGGCCAGTCTTGACCCGACATTAGGGGGGTCAAGTGTAACTCTGCGGTTGACCAAGGATTGTAAATCAGCCTAGCTCCCCTCCCATGTGACATGTGGCCCCAACAAAACATGTAAGAAGGCACCAGCCGACTCTCTTCCAATATACAATAACCTACTCTCTGAACAAAGGCCGGACCTGACCTCACATTAGCCAGGTCAAATGTAACCCTTGGAGCCCAACTCAAGGGGCCACAAATCAACCAGGGCCTCTCGTGTCACACGGCCCCACCTGATGACTTCTCCTTACATCTCAGAAACTCCAGTCTGACCCGACGTTTGGGAGGTCAAGTGTAGGGGAACTCTCACGGTTGCTCTCCCAATATACACACGGCCCCACCTGATGACTTTCCCAGATAGTTCTGAAAAGTCCAGACCTGACCTCACATTTGCGAGGTCAAATGTAAGGAGACCCTTCGCCGCCCCCCCCCCGGCCAGCTGAACCTGACGGCTCGCATCCCAATATATAGGACGTCCTGGTCCTCCCTCGGGAATTCGCAGAGAGAGAGTTGTCTTGTAACAAGGTGGCCAGCTACTACACCACCAGGCCTGCTCGAGAGAAGTCAAGGGCCGGAGGCAAGTCGCCTCCGGTCAGGACCGAGACTTCCCTCCGGCGCCCAGCTAAGCAGTCTCCCATAGAGACAACCCAGGACTACCTGCTAGGCCTCCCCTAGGTCACGTGAGTGTTTGTCAGAGCTTTCCATGGGATGAGTTACCTACGTGGGAAGTGTATTCATTTCATGTTCGTGTCCGAGAATCAGAGTGTCTAGTAACGTAATATGATGTCCTAGTAACGTAAATATAATGTCCTAGTAACTTCAATAGAAGGTGTTATTAATGTGTCCATGTCATGTTCGTGATTAATAAAGAGTTGTAACGAAGCAGTGTTTGAGAAGTCGCCTTTAAGAACGTAATAGATGTGTATTGACGTGTAAGACACGACCAGTGTACGATAAGAGTAAATAACTATCACGAGCACGCTACCAAAATCTTCCTCTCTTTATACTCTTATACTATCAATATTCTATTTATATGTAATCTGATTCTTGTCTCATTTTGTATCATTACACAGCGGTGTACCCGGGAGTGTCAGAGGTGTACCTGTTAGTGTCAGAGGTGTACCTGGGAGTGTGAGAAGTGTTCCTGAGAGTGTCATTGGTGTACCTGGGAGTGTTTGAGGTGTACCTGGGAGTGTCAAAGGAGTACCAGGGAGTGTCAGAGGTGTACCTGGGAGTGTCAGAGGTGTGCCTGGGAGTATCAGGGGTGCACCTGGGAGTGTCTGGGAGGATTGGTGTACCTGGGAGTGTCAGAGGTGTACCAGGGAGTGTCAGTGGTGTACCTGGGAGTGTCATTGGTGTACCTGGGAGTGTCAGAGGTGTACCTGGGAGTGTCTGAGGTGTACCTGTGATTGTCAGAGGTGTACCTGGGTTGTCAGGGGTGTAACTGGGAGTGTCAGGGGTGTACCTGGGAGTGACAGCGGTGTACCTGGGAGTGTCTGAGGTGTACCTGGAAGTGTCTGAGGTGTACATGGAGTGACAGAGGTGTACCTGGGAGTGTCAGCGGTG
>NW_024732452.1:0-38443 GCF_018991925.1 Homarus americanus | reverse complement strand
TCCTGTAACCAGTGGGTTCCCAAGGGTCATCACTAGGCCCACTCTTGTTCATAATCTACATAAACGATCTAGATACTGGGATCAACAGTGACATAAGCAAGTTTGCGGATGACACCAAAATAGGGCGGCAATTAATTCAGGCAGGATGCAATGCATTACAGGAGGATCCAAATAAACTGCAGGTGGTCTGAAAATGGCAAATGAAATTCACCAACACAAGTGCAAACGTACTTAATATTGGAAGAACAAACACTTATAATGTATACAGTTTAACAACAACATCAACCAATAGTCGATCTCCAGAAAGAGACCTAGGGCATATTCTAAGCCCGGACCCACGGCCTAGAAAACATGCGTTAATGTTCGAAATAACAAAACAGAGTATTGGTTTATATCTAGAAGTGTAAGTAACAAGAGTGCAGAGGTCTATTGCAACTATATCTTGCACTATCAGGCCACACCCCGATAAATGCTGTTCAGTTCTGTTCCCTATTATAGAATGATATAAATCCAACAGAGTCGGTGCAGCGAAGAATGACAAAACGATTCCGACTTAGAAACCTTCCATATCAGATAGGTTAAAGAAACTTAACTTGCATTCCCAGAAAGACGAAGAGAGGAGATATGATAGAAGTATTTAAGTGGGTGAAAAATAACCAAGGATATGATAAAGTTCTTATAATATCCGAGCATGATAGACCTGAGCAACATCCGTTGATAAGTATTTAGGAGGAGATAGAAGAACTCATTACAAATAGGGTGGTGGACAAGGGAACACGCTTAGCAACTTGTAGTAAGTGCGGAACTCTGGGAATGTTTCAAAAGGCTAGATAGATTCATGGATGATAGAGAGTGGTGGTAACTCTCGACAGGAGCTGCCATGCACAGGCCAACTCGGCCTATTGCAGACTCCTTATTTTCTTATAAACACATGTTCTTATGTGTCCTGCCCCACACAACTCTGTGTCCTGCCCCTCACACACACACACTGTGTCCTGCTCCCTCACACACACACTGTGTCCTGGCCCCTCACATTATGTCCTGCCCTCATGACTGTGTCCTGCCCTCACACACCCTGTGTCCTGCCCTCCCCACACTGTGTCCTGCCCTTCCCATGCACTGTGTCCCTGCCCTCACGCCCCTGTGTCCTGCCCCCCTCACATACTGTGTCCTGCCCCCACACCCCCTGTGTTCTGCCCCCCTCACACACACCCTGTGTCCTGCCCCCTCACGCCCCTGTGTCCTGCCCCCCACACACTGTGTCCTGCCCCTCACACCCTGTGTCCTGCCCCTCACACCCTGGGTGTCCTGCCCTCACACACTGCAGGTCCTGCCTTCACACCTGGTGTCCTGCCCCCTCACACCCTGTGTCCTGCCTCTCACACCCTTTGACCTGCCCCCACACACCCCTGTGTCCTGCCCTCACACACTGTGCTGTCCTGCCCCTCACACTCTGTATCCTGTCTCCTCACACTCTGTGCTCCTGTTCTCACACACCTTTGCAGTGTGTCCTGTCTCCCTCATTAACTCTTGTGTCCTGCTCCCTCACACACCTTTATGTCCTGCCCCTCACACACTGTGTCCTGCCCTCACACACACACACACTGTGTCCTGCCCCCCACACCCCTGTGTCCTGCCCCCTCATAATCTCTGGGTGTCCTGCCCCTCACACCCTGTGTCCCTGCCCCCCACACACACACTGTGTCCTGCCCCTCACACCCCCTGTGTCCTGGCCCCCTCATACCTGTGTCCTGCCCCCACACCCTGTGTCCTGCTGCCCTCACACACACACACACACACACACACACACACCTAGACGAACCTTCCCCATTATCTGCCCCTCACACACACACACACACACACACACACACACACACATTCACACACCTAGGACGAACCTTCCTCATTACCTGCCCTCACACACACACACACACCTAGGACGAACCTTCCTTGCACACCCTCACACACACACACACACACACACACCTAGGGACGAACCTTCCTCATTACCTGCCCTCACACACACACACACACACCTAGGGACGAACCCTTCCTCATACCTGCCCTCACACACACACACACACACACACACACACACACACACACACACACACACCTAGGACGAACCTTCCTCACACCTGCCCCCCACACACACACACACACACACACACACACACACACACACACACCTAGGACGAACCTTCCTCAACCTGCCCTCACACACACACACACACACACACACACACACACACACACACCTAGGACAGAACCTTCCTCATTACCTGCCCACACACACACACACACCTAGACGAACCTTCCCCATACCTGCCACTCACACACACACACACACACACACACCTAGGGACGAACCTTCCCACACCTGCCCCTCACACACACACACACACACACACACACCTAGGACGACACCCTTCCCACACCTGCCCACACACACACACACACACCTAGGACGAACCTTCCCATTACCTGCCCCTCACACACACACACACACACACACCTAGGACGAACCTTCCTCATTACCTGCCCCACACACACACACACACCTTCTCCACACCCCCACACACACACCCAGGGACGAACCTTCCTCATTACCTGCCCCCCCACACACACACACACACACACACACACACACACACACACACACCTAGGAACCTTCCTCATTACCTGCCCCCACACACACACACACACCTAGGGACGAACCTTCCTCATTACCTGCCCTCACACACACACACACACACACCTAGGACGAACCTTCTCATTACCTGCCCTCACACACACACACACACACACACACCTAGGACGAACCTTCCCCATACCTGCCCCCACACACACACACACACACCTGGACGAACCTTCCTCATTACCTGCCCCTCACACACACACCTAGGACGAACCTTCCCCACACCTGCTCCCTCACACACACACCTAGGACGAACCTTCCCCATTACTCTGCCCCCCACACACACACACACACACACACACACACACACACACACCTAGGACGAACCCTTCCCTCATTACCTGCCCTCACACACACACACACACCCAGGGACGAACCTTCTCATTACTCCCCACACACACACACACACACACACACACACACACACACACACACACACACACCTAGGACGAACCTTCCTCATTACTCCGCCCTCACACACACACACACACACACACACCCAGGGACGAACCTTCCCTCATTACCTGCCCCCACACACACACACACCTTAGGACGAACCTTCCTCATTACCTGCCCCTCACACACACACCTAGGGACGAACCTTCCCATACCTGCCCCCTACACACACACACACACACACACACACACACACACACGCACACACACACACCTAGACGAACCTTCCCCACACCTGCCCCCACACACACACACACACACACACACACACACACCAGCGACGAACCTTCCTCATTACCTGCCCCTCACACACACACACACACCCAGGGACGAACCCTTCCCCATACCTGCCCCTCACACACACACACACACACCTACCCAGGACGAACCTTCCTCATTACCTGCCCTCACACACACACACACACCTAGGAGAACCTCTTCCTCATTACCTGCCCTCACACACACACACACACACACACCTAGGACGAACCTTCCCTATTACCTGCCCTCACACACACACCTAGACGAACCTTCCCTCATTCTGCCCTCACACACACACCTAGACGAACCTTCTCATTACCTGCCCTCACACACACACACACACACACACACACACACACACCTAGGACGAACCTTCCTCATTACCTGCCCCTCACACACACACACACACCTAGGACGAACCTTCCTCATTACCTGCCCCTCACACACACACACACACACACACATCCCAGGGACGAACCTTCCCCACACCTGCCCCACACACACACACACACACACACACACACACACACACACACCTAGGACGAACCCTTCCCCACACCTGCCCCTCACACACACACACCTAGACGAACCTTCCCCACACCCGCCCCTCACACACACACACACACACCTAGGGACGAACCCCTGTCCTGCCCCCCCCCACACACACACACACACACACACACACACACACACACACGCCTAGGACGAACCTTCTCATTACCTGCCCCTCACACACACACACACACACTTGACCACCGAAGAGTCAAGACGTACCTGGCGCCCTCTCAGAGCAGCCAGGTCAACTGCATTATGTTGGCCCATACCACCCTCCTGAACCCTCCTCCTCCCCACGGAATATCAACATGTTCTGCCAGAAGTTACTATTTCATTTGAAAGGAATGAACCAGTGTTAAACAGAGGTGAACAGTGGTGAACAGTGCTTGTCAGTGAGAACAACTCAACAGTAACAGTGGTACCTGCTGACCTTCACGCAGTGAGGTCCCAGGTACCCAGTGATAACGTGAGACCCAACAGCCAGCGATGTGTTAATCCGTCTACGATAGGAAGGCCTGGGACCGCACCTCCTCACCATAGAACACCGTCTGTGAGGAACCATTACACCACGTGAGGCCCCTCATAACACCATATGTGAAGGAGCATTACACCACGTGAGGCCCCTCATAACACCCAGAGGGAATTACTACACCACGTGAGGCCCCTCATAACACACATCTGTGAGGGAATTACTACACCACGTGAGGCCCCCATAACACCATCTGTGAGGGAATTACTACACCACGTGAGGCCCCTCATAACACCATCTGTGAGGAATTACACACGTGAGGCCCTCATAACACCATCAGAGGAATTACTACACCACGTGAGGCCCTCTATAACGCCATCTGTGAGGGAATTACTACACCACGTGAGGCCCCTCATAACACCATCTGTGAGGGAATTACTACACCACGTGAGGCCCTCATAACACCATCTGTGAGGGGAACTACTACACCACGTGAGGTCCCTCCTAATACCATCTGGGAGGGAGTTATTACACTACGTTTTGCTGTTCAACACCTACATTAATCTGAATGTTCACTGTATGTCTTTTACCTTTCTAATGAAGGCTTTTGTTAAACCACCAATGTATGTAATAAGTCATTTATGTCCAATGTATATTTTCAGCCTTCGCAGAACTTTTCAATAAACCTAATTACATATATTATTACACACCTAGACGAACCTTCCTCATTACCTGCCCTCACACACACACACACACACCTAGGACGAACCTTCCTCATTACCTGCCCCTCACACACACACACCTAGACGAACCTTCCTCATACCTGCCCCCTCACACACACACACACCTAGGACGACCTTCCTCACACCTGCCCCCACACACACACACCCAGGGACGAACCTCCCCACACCTGCCCCTCACACACACACACACACACACACACCTAGGACGAACCTTCCCACACTCCGCCCTCACACACACACACACACACCTAGGACGAACCTTCCCTCATTACCTGCCCTCACACACACACACACACACACCTAGGACGAACCTTCCTCATTACCTGCCCCACACACACACACACACACACACACCTTAGGACGAACCTTCCCATTACCCCCTCACACACACAACCCTAGACGAACCTTCCTCATTACCTGCCCCCACACACACACACACACACACACACACCTAGGACGAACCCTTCCCCATACCTGCCCCCCACACACACACACACACACACACACACACACCTAGGACGAACCTTCCCCATTACCTGCCCTCACACACACACACACCTAGGGACGAACCTTCCTCATTACCTGCCCCTCACACACACACACCCAGGGACGAACCTTCCCACACCTGCCCCCACACACACACACACACCTAGGACGAACCTTCCTCATTACCTGCCCTCACACACACACACCCTAGGACGAACCTTCCTCATTACCTGCCCCTCACACACACACACACACACACACACACCTAGGGACGAACCTTCTCATTACCTGCCCCCCCCCACACACACACACACACACCTAGGGACGAACCTCTCATTACCTGCCCCCACACACAGACACACACACACACACACACACCTAGGGACGAACCTTCCCCATTTGCCCTCACACACACACACACACACACACACACACACACACACACACACACCTAGGGACGAACCTTCCTCATTACCGTCCCCCCCACACACACACACACACACACACACACACCCCTAGACGAACCTTCCCCACACACCTGCCACACACACACACACACCTAGGACGAACCTTCTCATTACCTGCCCCTCACACACACACACCTAGGACGAACCTTCCCCATACACCTGCCCCTCACACACACACACACACACACACACACACACACCTAGGGACGAACCTTCCTCATTACCTGCCCCCACACACACACACACACACACACACACACACACACCTAGGACGAACCTTCCCACACCTGCCCCTCACACACACACACACACACACACACCTTAGGACGAACCTTCTCTACACCTGCCCCCCCACACACACACACACACGCCGAGGACGAACCTTCCCACACCTGCCCTCACACAGAGACACACACACACACACACCTAGGGACGAACCTTCCTCATTACCTGCCCTCACACACACACACACACACACACACACACACACACACACACCTAGGACGAACCTTCCTCATTACCTGCTCCCCCCACCCACACACACACACACACACACACACACACACACACACACCTAGGGACGAACCTTCCCTCATTACCTGCCTCACACACACACACCTAGGACGAACCTTCCCCATTACCTGCCCTCACACACACACACACACACACACACACACACACACCCAGGGACGAACCTTCCCCACACCTGCCCCTCACACACACACACACACACACACACACACACACACACACACACACACCTAGGGACGAACCTTCCCTCATTACCTGCCCCCTCACACACACACACACACACACACACACACACACACACACCCAGGGACGAACCTTCCTCATTACCTGCCCCTCACACACACACACACACCTAGGACGAACCTTCCTCATTACCTGCCCTCACACACACACACACACACACACACACCTAGGGACGAACCTTCCTCACACCTGCCCCTCACACACACACACACACACACACCTAGGGACGAACCTTCCTCATTACCTGCCCCTCACACACACACACACACACACACACCTAGAACGAACCTTCCCCACACCTGCCCCCACACACACACACACACCCAGGACGAACCTTCCCCATACCTGCCCTCACCACACACACACACACACACACACACACACCTGGACGAACCTTCCTCATTACCTGCCCCTCACACACACACACACACACACACCTAGGACGAACCTTCCTCACACCTGCCCCCACACACACACACACACACACACACACCCTAGGACGAACCCCTCATTACCTGCCCTCACACACACACACACACACACACACCTGGGACGAACCTCCTCATTACCTGCCCCTCACACACACACACACACCACACACACACACCTAGGGACGAACCTTCCCCACACTCCGCTCCCCCACACACACACACACACACACACACCTAGGACGAACCTCCTCATACCTGCCCCCACACACACACACACACACACACACACACACACACACACACACACACACACACACACACACACACACACACACACACACCTAGGACGAACCTCCTTCCCCATTACCTGCCCCTCACACACACACACACCCAGGACGAACCTTCCTCATTACCTGCCCCTCACACACACACACACACACACACCTAGGACGAACCTTCCCCACCTGCCCCTCACACACACACACACACACACACACACACACCTAGGACGAACCTTCCCTCATTACCTGCCCCTCACACACACACACACACACACCTAGGACGAACCTTCCCCACACCTGCCCCCTCACACACACACACACACACACACACACCTAGGACGAACCTTCCTCACACCTGCCCCCACACACACACACACACACACACACACACACACACACACACACACACCTAGGACGAACCTTCCCTCATTACCTGCCCCCTCACACACACACACACACATACACCTAGGACGAACCTTCCTCATTACCTGCCCTCACACACACACACACACACACACCTAGGACGAACCTTCCCCACCTGCCCTCACACACACACACACACACACCCAGGACGAACCTTCCTCATTACCTGCCCTCACACACACACACACACACACACACCCAGGACGAACCTTCCTCACACTCCGCCCCACACACACACACACACACACACACCTAGGACGAACCTTCCTCATTACCTGCCCCTCACACACACACACACACACACACACACACACCTAGGACGAACCTTCTCATTACCTGCCCCTCACACACACACACCTAGACGAACCTTCCCACACACCTGCCCCTCACACACACACACACACACACACACACACACACACACCTAGGACGAACCTTCCTCATTACCTGCCCTACACACACACACACACCTAGGGACGAACCTTCCTCATTACCTGCCCCTCACACACACACACACACACACACACACACCTAGGGACGAACCTTCCCCACACCTGCCCCCACACACACACACACACCCCAGGACGAACCTCCTCACACCTGCCCTCACACACACACACACTCACACACACACCTAGGACGAACCTTCCCCACACCTGCCCCTCACACACACACACACACACACCACACACACACCTAGACGAACCTTCCTCATACCTGCCCCCACACACACACACACACACACACACACACACACACACACACATGCAAGATTATTCTCTCCCTTCCTACTCCACATATCAAAGGCTCAACACACTGACCCTTTCGACTCTCACTGACCATCACCACGGCCTCATCTGCAAATTTGGTAAGGCTTCTACACCATCCCCCGACACCGGCCCCTACTACCACCTGAGATCCCCTGTCCGAGAATTGCTGTTCGACACCACAACCGCATCCAGCCCATACGTGCACGAACTGATCGCTATAAGAACAGCCCAGTCCCAACCATTGTAAAAATTATCTATAACATGTAATAAATCAGTGTATTCACCTCCAGTAAACACTGCTCCCTACACTGTCACTATATGTTGAAATGAACTGTAGTTTGAGCTGATCCCCATCTAAGTTACTATATGTCTTATTTGTGTCACTATGTCACTTGTATATTATTTGTAATTCGTAACCCATTCCCCAAATATGTAACTGTATATTTTCAGCCTTCTGGCAAGCTCTTTCAATAAACCGTTAATTATTACATATATATACACACACACACACACACCTAGGACGAACCTTCTCACTGCCCTCACACACACACACACACACCCAGGACGAACCTTCCTCACACCTGCTCCCTCACACACACACACCCAGACGAACCTTCCCACACCTGCCCCTCACACACACACACACACACCCCACACACACACACACACACACACACACACACACACACACACACACACACACACACACACACACACACACACACACACACACACACCTAGGGACGAACCTTCCCCACACCTGCCCTCACACACACACGCACACACACACACACCTAGGGACGAACTTCCTCATTACCTGCCCTCACACACACACACACACACACACACACCTAGGGACGAACCTTCCCACACCTGCCCTCACACACACACACACAACACACACCCAAGGCTCATTAACCCCTTCACTAAATTGCCCTTCTGTAAATACACACCTGTAATTTTAGTAACCTGACAACCAAGGTGACTTGCAACGTCATGTTCGATTTTGCTCTGTTGCTACCCTGACGATGCCATAGTACAAAGTACAGATCCATTATGTTATTTGTGAGTGATGATGATATGATAATATGATGATATGATACAATGTTGATGAAAATAATGATGATGATGACGACGACATTGATGACAAATGAAAGATAATGAGAATTGATGATGAAGATGATGATGACAATGCTAACAATAATAATGATGATGATGGATGAATAATGAAGACGATCAAACAGGAAGATCAGTAGAAATTGAAGGAAAATCTTGCTATCGTTTCAATCATGGGAGGGGGTAAGTTAAGGTAGGTCGAGAGTTGTCTTCGAGTGAGGAAGGAAGACATAATAGGTAATAAAGAAACATAAGACAAAGTGTGATAAAAGAGGAGATAAAGACAACGTTTGATAAAACAGAAATAAAAGATAAATTTTTATGAGAGTACGATAAACAAAGCCTGACAGAGGAGGAGGCAGAAGATAATATTGATAAAGGGAGATGAGACAATATTAATAAAGGGGACTTAAGGAAAATATTGATAAAGATGGGAATAAGACAATATTGATAAAGGAGGGCGACAGAAGATAATATTGATGGGGGAAGATAAAAACTTGATGAAAGGAGGTGACGACAAAGCTTGATAAAGAGAAGATACCACACTAAGAGCTGAAGCAGATGAAGCAGAAGTTAAGATGTTAAGACTAAAGACTATGGGTATATAATCTCTTTGTTCATATCATACTCATTGATCCGCACTTGTTATTGCATTACTAAATAAACCTACTTGTGTATCAGATGATTATATAGCCTTTAATGCACACCACTATAATCTTTCTTTCACACACACACACACACACACACACACACACACACACACACACACACACACACACACAACACACCACGGAAGCCTACTACCACTTCTTCCCTCGAGAAGTCCGTCAGATCTACCCAGCTGACTTGGTCCTGGATCACACCCTCGATCAAAAGACTTATGCAACAGAGACAGGCTTTTTCATCTCAATGACCACATCCGCTACAGGTCCCTTCGCAACCGAGTCATCCATGAAATACGCACTGCAAAGAAGTCCCACTACCCAACCAAATTACAACACCTGAAGCAGACCAACATCAGTCAATGGTATGGTGTTAAAGAACTCTGTGGACTAAACAATAAGACACACCCTCCCTTTCCCTTAGCCATCTCACTAATGTTGACGCAGCTGGGCAAACAAATAACCATTTCGCTACTATATGCCAGACGCTCCCACGGCTTGACACAACCACTCTCCCTGCTTACCTACCAGCCCCCCTTCCCACTGACTTAGTAGAAGAATTTGAAGTAGCAAAACGCCTGGACAAACCAAAATTAAAACGCTCTACCACCCCCATTGATTACCAATGAAACTCTTCAAGGAGTTCTCCCCGGAGCTTGCTAAACCCCTATGCTCCATCATCAATGCTTCTCTCAGTCAAGCCAGATGCCCAGCTGACTGGAAGACCTCTTATGTATCACCAGTGCCCAAGTCAACCAGTCCACAATCCTTAAATCAGCTACGACCTATTGCAATCACCCCAATACCCAGCCTAATCTGTGAAAGCTTTGTGTTCGACTGGGCTTATGCTGATATTGCAGGAGTCGTAGACCCTCAGCAATTTGGCAACATGAAAACTTCCTCCACCACTCACTGTATCTTGTCAGCTTTCTCGATTACATATACGCCATCTCGAGAAACGAAAAACGTCACCAACCAGCTGTCTGTAGAACCTCTCTGGGACTTAGGGGCCATCCCTTACCAGGCTAATCAGGATCTTAATAAAGGAAAGTCAAGGACCATGGTTTTCTGAGGAATAACAAACAACCGTTTGAGATCGGCATCTCTTTACTATAAAAATATAACACAAAACTCTGACACCACTCAACAAACATCAAATAATTACGGGAGTCAAACAATTAAGGCAGTCAACAGTTAATGGAGTCAAACAATTAAAGGAAGCAAACAATTAAAGGAATCAAACAAATAATGGGAGTCAGCAATTAATGGATTCAAACAAATAAATGGAGTCAACAATTGATAGAATCGAACAATAAAGGGGAGTCAGCAATTAATGGAATCAAACAATCATAGAATCAAACGATGAACAAATATTTCCTACGGCAGTGGCCCTGGGGGAAGGTTCTGGAACACGGTGATGCACACTCATGGCAGGGAAGCGTCCATTCACTCCACACTCAGCAACGTCTTGAAAAGGTAGGAGAACACCGGGGCACCGACGGAATGTGATGAACTGATGGTCGTGGTATGCGGTAGTGGTAGATGATCAGAGAGTTGGCAGTTGATAGGTGAAGGTCTGGGAACACAGCCCACGAGTCCAGGACCTATGATGAGATCACAGCCAGAATTTGACGGACAGCAGGGTAGCTAGATACTGACGGTATGGCGGCTGGGTTGAATCTCCCGGTGGCGCAGATAGTTGCTGCCGTTCTCACCTCCGTCCAACCACCCCAAGTGTCGTCTGCACCAGCAAACGAGCGAGTTAGCAGCGGTAACCAACCGGAGGATCGTTTCCGCCCTTACCTGTCGCCTTCATTGATTTCACTAAAGCATTCGACCTAGTCGGCCACAATATAATCATCAACAAAGCTATTGACCTCGGGCTTCGGAGAAGTCTTATACCATGGCTTACAGACTTCCTCAGTGACCGACGCCAAGCTGTACGCTTCGGAAGGGCTGTCTCCACCTTTCAGTCACTCACCTGTGGCGTCCCCCAAGGCACCAAGATGGGACCACTCTGCTTCCTTATGCTCATCAATGATGCCCTAAGAGAAACCCCTGCTCGCTGGAAATATGTCGACGACTCCACCATTGGGATCAACGTCAACAATTCTGCTCCCGACTATACCGCCCTTCAGGATTTGTTGAACAGTCTCCAAAACTGGGCCACCAACAACCATGTCACCATCAACCATGCCAAGACCATGGTTATGCACATCAACCTCTCCTCCGACATTGTCCCACCTCCTTCCATTACTTTAGGTCCGAACACACTCCAGGTTGTAGATTCCACGAAGCTCCTCGGCGTCACCATAGACAACAAACTAAATTGGAAACCACACGTCCCAGTGAAGTTTGTCAAATCCAGTTTCCGTCTCCACCTCCTCCCGCTGACTCAAGTCCCTCGGGTTCCTGCCAGGCTCCTCAGTGTTTACACAACATTCATACTTCCCAAGCTCACCTATGCCTCCCCCACCTGGTCTTCCTCCTAAATGCCACACAGCGTAAACACCTAGAAAAGTGCAAAAGAGGGGCATGCAGATTATTCTCTCCCCTTCCTACTCCACATATCAAGAAGCGCTCAACACACTGACCCTTTCGACTCTCACTGACCATCACCACGACCTCATCTGCAAATTTGGTAAGAAGCTTCTGCACCATCCTCGACACCGGCTCCTACTACCACCTGAGATCCCTAGCCCGAGAATTGCTGTTCGACACCACAACCGCATCCAGCCCATACGTGCACGAACTGATCGTTTTTAGAACAGCCCAGTCCCAACCATTGTAAAAATTATCAATAACTTGTAATAAACCAGTGTATTCACTCCCAATAAATACTACTTCTTGCACTGTCACTATGTTGAAATGCACTGTAGTTTGAGCTTTTCCCCATCTAGTTATTATATATCTTATTTGTATCACTTATGTTACTTGTATATTATTTGTAATTCGAAACCCATTCCCCAAATATGTACCTGTATATTTTCAGCCTTCTGGCTGCCAAACTCTTTCAATAAACCGTTAATTATTATTATTATTATTATTATTACACTGCTCCATCATCAATGCTTCGCTCAGTCAAGCCAGATGCCCAGCTGACTGGAAGACTTCTTATGTGTCACCAGTGCCTAAGTCAACCAGCCCACAATCCTTAAATCAGCTACGACCTATTGCAATCACCCCAATACCCAGCTTAATCTGTGAACGTTTTGTGTTCGACTGGGCTTATGCTGATATTGCAGGAGCCGTAGATCCTTAGCAATTTGGAAACATGAAAACTTCCTCCACCACTCACTGTCTTGTCAGCTTTCTCGACTACATATACCGCCATCTGGAGAAACGAAAAACGTTTGTAGCTGTCGTCTTCATTGACTTCACTAAGGCGTTCGACCTCGTCGACCACAATTTAATCATCAACAAAGCTATCGACCTCGGGTTTCGAAGAAGTCTTATACCATGGCTTACAGACTTCCCCAGTAACCGACGCCAAGCTGTACGCTTCCGAGGGGCTGTCTCCACCTTTCAGTCACTCACCTGTGGCGTTCCCCAAGGCACCAAGATGGGACTACTATGCTTCCTTATGCTTATCAATGATGCCCTAAGAGAAACTCCTGCTCGCTGGAAATATGTCGACGACTCCACCATTGGGATCAACGTCAACAATTCTGCTCCCGACTATACCGTCTTTCAGGATTTATTGAACAGTCTCCAAAACTGGGCCACCAACAACCACGTCACCATCAACCAGACCATGGTTATGCACATCAGCCTCTCCTCCGACGTTGTCCCACCCCCTTCCATTACTTTAGGTCCCAACACACTCCAGGTTGTAGATTCCACTAAGCTCCTCGGCGTCACCATAGACAACAAACTAAATTGGAAACCACACGTCAGTGAAATTGTCAAATCCTCCAGTTTCCGTCTCCACCTCCTCCGCCGACTCAAATCCCTCGGAGTTCCTGCACCCGAGCTCCTCAGTGTTTACTCAACATTCATACTTCCCAAGCTCACTTATGTCTCCCCTACCTGGTCTTCCTCCCTATATGCCACACAACTTAAACACCGAGAAAAAGTGCAAAACAGGGCTTGCAAGATTATTCTCTCCCCTTCCTACTCCACATATCAAGAAGCGCTCAACACACTGACCCTCTCGGCTCTCAGTGACCATCACCACGAACTCATCTACAAATTTGGTGAGAAGCTTCTGCACCATCCTCGACACCGGCTCCTACTACCACCTGAGATCCTTCGCCCGAGAATTGCCGTTCGACACCACAACCGCATCCAGCCCATACGAGCACGAACTGGTCGCTATAAGAACAGCCCAGTCCCAACCATTGTAAAACTTATCAATAACTTGTAATCAACCAGTGTATTCACTCCCAGTCAATCTTACTTTTTGCACTGTCACTATGTTGAAATGCCCTGTAGTTTGAGCTTCTCCCCACCTAGTTAGTATGTATCATTTTTTTTCACTTATGTTGCCTGTATATTATTTGTAAATCAAGAGACCCATTCCCCAATTATGTAATTGTATATTTTCAGCCTTCCGGCTGCTATACTCTTTCAATAAACCGTTAATTATTATTATTATTATTTTTAGTACATACAAATCCCTCCTTCAGAAAACAGACCTTCACCAAACCCTCATACCCCCCCCACCCCCTGTTACTCCTACCTCACACCCCCACCTGTGTTCCCCATCTCCCACTCCCTCGGCCCTCCTCAATTCCCACACCACCCCGTCAACCCTACCTGCCTTCCCCTACTCCTCCTCCCCCACCCTATCTTCCACCCTCTCCTCAACTCCTCCCCCCCCACCCCGGCCTCACTCCCACCTTCACTCCCACTCCTCTTCCCCCCAAACCCAACTTTCCACCACTCAACTCATCGTCACCAAGTAGCCAGACGAGGATATACCCCATAAATTACGGCCGGGTCGGAGGGGGAAAATCTGCCTACAGAAATTCCCGGTTCTCACGGGTGACATAAAGGTCCCGGGACGGTGAAACTTTCTCACGGTAGATGAAAATGGAACCTATGGATGACGAAAAGTTCTAATAATTGACGAAAAGTTCCCAAGGGTGACGAAAAGTTCCCGAGGGTGACTGAAAGTGTCTACGGGTAAGTGAAAATTTCCACGGGTGACTGAAAGTTCTCATGGATGAAGAAAGGCATTTACTGGTCGTCAAAATTCCCACGGGTGAAGTACAGTTACCACGGGTGAAGAAAAGTTCCCACGGGTGAAAGAAAGTTCCCACGGGTTAAGAAAAGTTCCCACGGGTTAAGAAAAGTTCCCACAGGCGAAGAAAAGTCCCCACTGGTAAATAAAGGTTTCTACAGGTGAAGAAAAGTTCTCAAGTGTGAAGAAACGTTCCCACAGGCGAAGAAAAGTTCCCACGGGTGAAGAAAAGTTCCCACGAGTGACGTAGGACCCTACGGGTGAATCGGGTCTCCCGCGAGTGACAGTGCGAGTCTTCGAGGCGCTATTTTACATGTAAAGCTTGGAGCAGACGACAGCATTTGCATCGCATTTACTCAATCTCTTAAAAGGTCTCTCAGACTCGCGACGGGATTACACACAAACTTCCCAGAAAATTACATTCTTGTTGGATCTTGTGAGGGAGGAAGGAAGGAAGGGGGAAGGAAGAGGGGAAAAGGAGGGAGAGGGGAGGGAGAGGGAGGAGGAGGGAAGAAATATAGAGCAACGGAGTGGGAGGATGGAACAGGAGGAGGAAGAAGGGGGAGAGAAGGAGGCGAGGGAAGAAGGAGAACGGAAAGGAGGAAAAGAGAGAGAGAGGAAGAAGGAAAGAAGAGAGGGCGGGAGAAGGTAGAGGGTGAATAGAGGGAAAAATTAGAAAGTGGAGGGGAAAAGAATGGAGCAACGGAGAAAGTGGGGAGGATGGGGAGGAAGGAGAGATTATGAAGAAGGTGCTGGTAGGGAGAGGAAGGAAGAGGTGGTGTTGGTGGGGAGGGAGGGAGGGAGAAGGGGAGAGGATCGGAGATAAAATCCAGTCTCTTAAAAATAATAATAATAAATAAAAAAATAAAAATCCTTAACGCCACACGAAAAAAACCCAATATTCAACGACAAAAAACACGAACAGTAAATAAATGATTGTAGTGAAAGGTAGAGAGGTTTATGGTAATAGTTCCTGAGACTGGTGAAAAAAGTATATACTGTGAGGTTGACTTATACATTATACGGGTTATGGGAAGTTTGTTTAGTTATGGCGGTGACAGCTTTTTTTTATTTTTAGAAGTCTCTTTTGTTATAGAAAACGTATGGTGGGTGATGTCACAAATGTTTGAAGGTGACGTCACGAATTTTTGAAGGTGACATCACTTACTTTTGAACGCGACGTCACAAATATTTGAAGGTAACGTCACGAATCTTTGAATGGCACGTCATAAATATTTGAAGGTGACGTCACACATATTTGAAGGTGACGTCACACATATTTGAAGGAGACGTCAAAAATGCTTGAAGATGACGTCACCCAATTAGCCAGAGAGGGAGATGACAGACAGGTAAGCAGATAAGCAGATTGAGACACAAGTGATGCTGTTATGATCTATATACGGGGTTAAATTACTTAACATTATTACCAACAACAGCCACACAGAGAAAGATGATTCAACACTCTTATCAAACATCACCATCAAAAAGTAAAATATCATTTGTAACAAACACTAACATCAATAATAACTAGCTCCTCTAAGTTAACATAAACAAACTGACATTAGACTCAAAAAATATCTACTAAACATTAACTCCAACAGTAATAATTCCCTCAATATCATCACCAACATCAGTAACACAGTACAAAAAAATAATCATTTCTCAACACCATTACCCACATTATCAACTGGAGGAAGAAACAGTTTTAACACAATCATTAAGGAAACATTATCTCCATGTAGCCAAAAAAAAAAATAATAATGACTCGACATTCTCATCAACGGGAGTAAGAAATAGTTTCATGCAACAGTACAAGCAACTCTAGCAACGTTGAAAAGTGGAAGAGGATCCTGTATGCCTGATGCTCCTATGAGGGATAGGGAGGGATAAGAGGAGTCAGCATGGCCGGCACTGCACTCTACTACCTTCACTCCCCAAACTGTAAGGTTAGGTGGACTGGTGGGAAGGGGCCCCGTGATCGAATCCTCTCCTATTAGGACAGGTGGTGAGCGCAGTATCCACTCAGCCACCAAACCCCTCCAGCAAGGATAAATGATGTGTAAACAAGCCAAACCTCAGACAGAAGATGGAGATAAGGAGACGATGATGCCAAGACAAGCGACGAGGTTACGAGGAAAAACCTGAAGTATATTACCCTTAAGGAGGACCCATTACCTCCCCCAATTACTCCAAATTAAGTGGTAATTTCTTTTTAAGTTTTTGGTTTGAGTGTTACTTCGGGAGGTAATTACGAGAGGGGGGGGGGAGACAAATTCTCAAAAATTGGTTAACGTAAATGATTATGGTGGAGTCTTGGTGTAACTTTGACACCATCTTGATAATTTGACCTCGTATTGGGGTAGTGAGGAAAAACATTAAATTATGGTAGAGTCTTGGTGTAACTTTGACGCCATTGACCAGGTAAGTGGACAATGAAGACGCACAGATCATTACGGTATAGAGTCTCGGGGGTAATGTCGACGTCACTTCAATACTTCATTACGTCTTCAGTTAGATAATACGTTTATATATTTACAATTAAGGTAAAAACAAAATTATACTAACCATAGGAATCCATCTTTGGCCTTAGGTGAATTAATTTGAGGATCACATGAAGAATAGCCCCCCCACGCCTGTTTAACCTCAAGATTAACCACCCTCATTAACCTAACCTAATCAAACCTGACCTGACTTAAAATAGCCTAACCAAACCTTATATGACCTGACCTAACCTAACCTTATACCTCCAGTTAACGAGAAAAAATAACATATTAACGCTTAAGATTTCATCCCTGTTAATGAGATGCGTAAGTTAAGGGGGGAATCTTTACCACATGAACCTTGTAGAATCCATCTCTGTGTCGTAGGTTAAATAAGTGAGTTAGACGGGGTTTTTTTTGTCCCCCCGTTAGACAGAAATGTTAAATTAGAACCTTTTAAAGTTACCTGTGCACGTATGTTAGATTAGATACGTTTTCACATCTCAAAGTTAAGAGGAATTAAATTAGCCTAAATTAAGTGAATGAGTTAAAATTATCCTCATATCTTAAAGTTAAGGGGAATCAATTAGCCTAAGTTAATGAGTTAAAATTATTCTCACATCACAAAGGTAAAAGAACAATATATCAAAGTAAGGCCCTGTGAGACTCCTCGTACCCTGGTCATTAGGGAACGTCTTGAAGAACCTGTTGAGACAAATTAAGACACACAAAGGAACCGGGGCCCCGTTTTTTATAAGCTGAGAGAGAAAGAGGGGAGGGAGAGGGGAGGAGGGGGGAGAGGGAAGGGACATGGGAGGGGGAACATGGAGACTCTTGTGACTTCAGTGCTAAATTAAAACCCATCGATTTCCACTATTTTTCTTTCTTTTTTTCACTTTTTTTTTTTTTTATCTATAGATCAGCGGCAGTGTGTGGATTCTACCAAGACATGCCTGAGAGAGAGAGAGAGAGAGAGAGAGAGGGGGGGTGCGGCTGTACTCGGCATTAAAAGGTTAAAATTAAAGTCATAAAGAAAAGTAAGAAAATCACACCAGAAAGAATTTAAAAAAAAAATCGAAAACTTAAGAAAATTTAATCAGAAACCAAATAATGGATATCGGGAGAAATTCCGAAAATATAAAAATCTCGAAATATAACCAAATGAAAATAAGAATGAAGGATGAAGGAAAGAATAGACAGAAGGAATGAAGGAAAGAAGGATGGAAGGAAGGAAGGATGAAGGAGGTAATATGAAGGAAGGGATGAAGAATGAAAGAAGGAAGGACTGTAGGATTTGGGAAAGAAGGCTGAAAGATAGAAGGACGAACGGAAGGAATGACGGAAGAAAGTAAAATAAGGAAGGAAGGAAGGAAGGAAGGAAGGACACATCGGACCATAAGCATACCGCCATTTGAGAGATAATTGCCACGAGAATCCCCTGAAAACTATGACAAGTGGACGAGTGTACAAACTTAAACACACACACACACACACACACACACACACACACACACACACACACACACACACACACACACACACACACACACACACACACACACACACACACACACACACACACACACACACACCTGCCGCTTCCTGATATTGAGGGAGACACAAAAACTAAAACATCATTAACTATAATCACAAAATATTTACCTCATATAATAATTAAAAAACAATATCATTTACAAAACATCAACAAAAATAAAATAAAAGTTGGTAATCTTTTTTTTTATACCAATCTGTTACATTTAATCGTCAAAGGCTGATTACAGTTACAAAAACAATAACACAATTATGAATTACTGAAAGATACGTAATGGCTTTAACTGTGATACAGGAAAAACTATAAATAAAACATACAGTTTATTTCACCTTACTATATTAACTATTCGAATGGTATAACTAAACACAAAACCTAACCTAACCAAATCTCTTCTAACCAAACCTAGCATAACCTCACCTATCCCATCTCAACCTTACCTAACTCAATCTAAACTAACTTACCCTAACCAAAACTAACTTAACCTAACCCTAACCTAACCCACCAGGTGACGCTAAGGTGTTTAATCATCAGGTGAAAAAAAAAGCTGGGGGGAGGGGGTGGTTAATCTTCAGGTGGACCTAAAAAAAAAGAAATGGTCGATCACAGGTAACATCCAACACCCCTCCCAAGGTTTATAAAGGTGTGTCAACAAGGGAACGAAAAGCAGAGTAATAGGAAGAATGGCTCTGGTGCACCGGGTGTCATGTTAAGCTAATTGTCAGGAAATTTTGGTCGGGATTTTCGATTTTCGGGAACGTGTTTTTTTTTTTTTTTTTGTCTTGGGAGTGTGGGGTGGAGAGAGAGGAGAGAGAGAGAGAGAGAGAGAGAGAGAGAGAGAGAGAGAGAGAGAGAGAGAGAGAGAGAGAGAGTATATAGATTACCATTTACATCACTTCTGCTTAACTTTAAACTCTCACACACACACACACAGAAACACACACACACATTGTCACACACACACACACACACACACACACACACACACACACACACACACACACACACACACACACAGTGAACGAGTTACGGTCTTCAGAAATTTCATGAGCGACTGACAAAATTGAATCACCAATGCACCTCCCAAAACCCTCGCCCGGGATTGTTATCTTCCTCCTCCTCCCCTCGTTCTTCTTTCCTCTCTTTCTCTCTCTCTTTTCCACCCCCACTCCTATTTACTGCTTATCACCTTACTCTCTTTTGTTCTCCTTCCGTTTATTGCCTTGCTCTTATACCACATAATCATTTGTTGCTCAGTTACATCCTATATTTTTTGCTGTGTCTTCATAATGTAATTTCTATAAGCAAGTTTAATTTCTTTTATTATTATTATTATTTTTTTTGGGCGTTTTAAACTTAGTTTGAGACAATAATAAATAATGACGTGTGTGTGTGTGTGTGTGTGTGTGTGTGTGTGTGTGTGTGTGTGTGTGTGTGTGTGTGTGTGTGTGTGTGATTTACGTATCGTACACATAATGGTGATTCTTAACCTGAGAAGTTTACTCGTTCTGGACGGCTACACGACATACACACTCATCCTCCACACCCACAAATCATTCTCCATCCTTTACTCGTGTCACTGTTCACCCTCCCTTCCTCTCCCTGGTCTTCCTTCCTACAATAAGCTACCTG
Source organism: Homarus americanus (assembly GCF_018991925.1). Lineage (NCBI taxonomy): Eukaryota > Metazoa > Arthropoda > Malacostraca > Decapoda > Nephropidae > Homarus > Homarus americanus. The sequence continues at coordinate 17,005 of NW_024732452.1, read as the reverse complement.
CTCCCCCAACATAGCACTGTCTTGCCAACGAGGTCACGTCCATCTCCATTTGTAACTAAAACACCTTTAATTAATCCAAGTTTACAGATAGATAACACAATCAACATGTCTAAGCCTTAAGGAGAATTCTCTTGAGGAGCCAAAGAGCGAGAGAAAATACTGAGAATTGTAAGTTTAAACTGTGTAAAGTATTCTACAGCAGGATGAGAGAAATGATATAATTTGGGTACAAAGGTAGAGATTATTCCTGAGGTAAAAATATAATAACGAACATAAAAAAAAAACACTGGAGATAGAGTTTAGTATCTTCGGTGTCACTCACAAGCAGCGACAGATCTTGCAAGACATTTATCCTGGCGGCTCACTACGCCTGAATGGACGTATGATAAATTTATACTAAGAGCCTCAAGATATACCGTAAGAAATTACTCCGCTTCGTGTATCACATTCCGACGACAAGAACGAACCAAATATAGCGGTTTTTTTGCTTACGTTAGCAACTACAAATTCGACAGCCACTTTCCGCCAGAAGCCAACATCTGATACCATTGGCGGTAAAGCGCGGGAAGAGCTGCCATTGGTCTACAAAAAAAAGTGTAAACAAAGCGTAAAGTTTAGCCACAAAATCATCATAAAAACCGTTTTGTAGCGGCACTAAATCTCGGCCAGGAGTCCTAATGAGTGAGAATTTTAAGAGAAACGCCATAAAAGTAGTGGAAACTATACGAGGGAAAATACGGAAGAAACCCCTGAGAAAGGAAAGCATTGAAGAGAATGAAGATGATGGACTATGGGGCCTGGATAGACGCTCGCCAGCCTCCCAATTTATGTGATGACGCCACCATGTTGTGTGTATGTGTGGGGGGGGGGCGTATTATGTACCAAATACAATACTGGCTGCAGGGGACATTATCTCGAGTGGTGCTATAACTGGTAGTAGTAGTAGTAGTGGTGGTGGTAGTTCGTTCTGATGGTGGTAGTTGTGGTGGTGGCTGTGATAGGTCTGGTATTTGCTTGTTATATGACTGATGGTTCACTTTGATGGTGGTATGGTTGATGGATGGTGGTTGGTGTGGTTATGGTGGTTAAACTCCTAGTGGTTGGTTGTTGTAATGGTAGTAATTCGTTTTAGTATGATTACGACATCTGGTAGTTATGAGTGGTGGTTGGTTGTCATGGTTAGTTTTGATAGTTGTGTGGTTGATGACTAATTGTTGTAGTTGTGGTGGTTGTCTTGTGGGCTGGGAGAAGGGCTGAACTTAATGGTGATATGGTAGATTGTGGTGATTATTGTCAGTGTGGTGTGGTGAGCGTGTGATGGTTGTTGGCGATGGTGGTAATGCTGCACAGGTGGTTGTAGTAGTGATTGATGGCAGTAAACGTTCTGATGGTGGTGAGTGTTGTGGTTGATAGTGGTGGTAGTGGTAGTGGCGGAAGTATTGTTGTGGCCTACTACTACTATTACCAGCGCCATAACTTCTACTACCACATCCACTACTACTACTACTACTACTACCACTACACTTACAAATACTTTTACCACTACTACCACTACTTTTTCTTTTCTTTTTTAACGTGGCCTCCAGCCTCCCCCAATAGCCACACCTTCGCCGCCATTTTATTACCTTAATATTAAATATCCTAATACATAAGTAGCTACCCTATCTGTGTTGAATTAGTTGAGCCGCAGATCTATGCGGCATTCAGTGACTGTTGCTTCATAGTCAATATCTGCAACTGTTGTCGGTTTTGGGGCCGATGCTCTCGTAGGCCACTACTATTACTACTACTACTGCTACTACTTACAAGCCCTAGACGCAGCTAACCGAATCTGCCTTAATACAATGGTGTCTCATTAAAAGAAATTAAAATGTAATTAAATCGGATAGGAAGATAATCTGATTACGATATCTGTGGTGACGTGGGCGAAATCGGTCATCTGGAGGAAGAGGAAGGAGGAGGAAGAAGGAAGAGGAGTTAGAGGAGGAAGAGGAAAATGAGAAGGAAGACGAAGAAGAAAATGAAGAAGAGGAGGTAAAAGAGGAGGAAGAGGAAGAAAGGAAGAGGAAGAAAGGAAGAGGAGGAGGACAGAAAGGGAGTGATAGAGAAAGAACGAAAGAGAAAATAATGAACTTTTTATATAAGGAGAAATAAAAGAAAATCTAATTTGAGGAGACTTACAAAATATCGTGAAAAGAACCTTTGATTAATTAGATAATGGTGCATCTCATTAGTTCCCTTGACTTGTGAGGACTACCGGCTTAAAATTTATTCTGAAGTCTAGAGTAAATCCCTGGGCTAAAATTAATTCCCAAGACCAGAGTATTTCCACCTCTAAGACAGAATATTTCTTAAGATCAGAATAAATCGTTTTGAAAATAAAGTCTACCACAACAATGTATAAATCCATATTAAAAAAAATACATTCGTTAAATCCGGATTCGAAAATTTATTCCAAATGCTGATGAAATTCGACTTCAGATTTATTTCAATAAGTATTCAAATGTAATTAAAATTAAAGGTTTATTCCTAGATCAATATAAATCTACGTAGTTTTTCTTGTTTTTTTCTCATTAATTTACAGTTTATTCTTTGTAGTCTCAAGGAAAACAAATATTTATCTTGGACAAATCTGAACACCCCTCTCTCTCTCTCTCTCTCTCTCTCTCTCTCTCTCTCTCTCTCTAAATGTCTTTCTCCTCTCACGAGAACGAGGACGTAATGTATCTAGTCGAGTCTTAACGTAATTTCGATGCCTTATAAACAGCCATTTTTTGTGTCGCTACTTGGGTGGGTCAATGGGTCATCCATGTGCGTCTTGAGAATGCTCAGTGGGGCATAACTAACTCTGAGCGTGAGAACCTTCGAGTTTAGAGGACACTGGACTCAGAATATCAAAGCCTTAAGTTCAGGGAAAAGTTCTACAAATCTAACCTAAACCTAACCTAAACCAAATCAGATCTAGTCCAACCTAACCTAACCTAACCCAACCTAACCAATCGAACCTAAACTTAACCAACCCTACCTAATCTAACCCTAGGCTCAGAGTGAGTGGAAGGGTACTCAAGAGTGGGCGGGCAGATACGTATTCAGAGTGGGCGGGTGGGCAGGCGATGAGAGACGCCGTGCCCTCCTGAGTAGGTCGTACCATAGTCGTACCCAGCACAGACACACACCTCGCCTCACCTCCGCCATGAATGCATCTTCCACGCAGCTTACAAGCGCACCAAATTGCCGGGGTCAGGTGGTGTTAACCCGCGAGTCTTGACACAAACACCCACTCCTAACCCTTAACAGCCAGCCAGCCAGCCAACCTACTGACTGATCCAGCCAGTCAGCCACCTGCTTACTGATTCATCCAGCCAGTCACCTACTTACTGATCCAGCCAGCCAGCCAGTCACCTGCTAAATGGCCCCACCAGAAAGCCAGCTGGTGATGGTGTTAATTTTGGTAGTGGTAGTAATGTTGATAGTGATGGTGGTGGTGGTGATGTAGGTAATGATGGTGGTAATAGTGGTAGTGATGATAGTGGTATTGATGGTGGTAGTGGTAATAGTGGTAATGACGGTAGTGAATGTGGTAATGATGGTGGTAGTGGGAGGTCGTGGCGAAGGTTCAGTCGAGGTCGTAACACTGGGAGGTGATAACGACGTGACGAGGTCGTTAAGGGGCACATGACACCCGAGCTGAAGATGACAACGCACGCTAAGATGCCAAGGCTCCTTCACCACCCTGCCGCCCATCACCACCCAGCCGCCCATCACTACCCAGCCATCCATTACTACCCTGCCGCCCATCACCATCCAGCCGCCCATCACCACCCAGCCGCCCATCACTACCCAGCCATCCATTACTACCCTGCCGCCCATCACCATCCAGCCGCCCATCACCATCCGCCCAGCCATCCTACACCCTTGCCCATCACCATGCCGCCTATGCCGCATCCTCCTAAACCATCCACCCTGCCGCCCTCACTCTCTCACCCTCCTACACCACCACCCGCCGCCCTGCCGCCCTTGCCCACACCACCCTGCCGCCCATCCCCTCCCACACCTGCCTACACCACCCTGCCGCCCATCACCCTCACACTACACCACCCCGCCGCCCAGCCCGACACACCACCCTGCCGCCCCCATCACCCTCACTCCTACACCACCACCCTGCCGCCAGGAGCCCATCAACACCACCACCGGAGGAGTCGATCACACATTTGCCTGGATCAACATTGGCCCTAGTTCGAGGAGCGACGCACTCATCCTACAGAGGCGAGGAGAGTTGGCCGCGAGTCAGGCGAGGTGAGTTGGAGAGTGATGCCAGGTCAAATTGAGTGCCGCCCTCCACCCTCCTACACCACCCTGCCGCCCATCACCCTCCTACACCACCCTGCCGCCCATCACCCTCCTACACCACCCTGCCGCCCATTACCCTCCTACACCACCCTGCCGCCCATCACCCTCCTACACCACCCCGGAGGAGACAAACCTGAGTGTCTCTCCATCGATCACAATTTGCCAGGGTAACGGAGTCGATCATCTACAGGAAAATTGCTCGAGTAATGAGGAAAATTTGACTTGTCTTCGGCGAGTAGAGTGTTGGTGAGTGATGAGTAAAGTCAATTGAGGAAAATTGAGTTAAATTATCAAAGCTAGGAGGATTTTTTGTTCCTTAATGGAAGTGTTGATCAATTTAAGGAAAGAGGAAAATGGGCCGAGTTACGAGGAAAATATAACTCATCTTCACCTACAAGTGTTGATTAATGTCGACCATTGAGGAAGATGCGGGAAAATTACACAGATTAACAGGACGAATTCACTTATGCGACACTTGACATAACCACTACACTCTGCTTAACTGGTTGACCTCGTGCCATGACTCACAAATGACTCTGGACCGAGAATACGACCTGGTAGTCACTGCTCGTTGAGTTCCTGTGCAGTCTTAGTAAAAAAAAAAATCGTATAAACTATAAAGTTTTTCTGAGACAATAAGACTTAAAGACTGGGGCGGATGAGATATTGTACAGTCTTAGGAGAGGTAAAGACCAGTTCAGCATATACCACGCGTCGCGACTCTACCGACAGTCAATAACCCGCTAGAATTCAACTTAGTCTTTCATTCCTACCTTTGTATTTTTTCATCAAGTACTTAAAAGGATAAAGTTTATTAGGACACCAATTAACGAAGTATTCTGTGCACTTAAAGGGATCTATCTACCTTAGGGATACCATTTATTACTACAAGGAGTTTATCTAAAGAGAGAGTGTGGTGGTATTGTCAAGTCTAGGCCAAAGATCAACGTCGAACACACTATCTAATCTAGCTAAGAGCCTCCACCAGGTAGACCGGAATTGTTGTTGTAGGCTCAGGATGTTGAGACAGCGGGTGGGTGAAGGCGGGCGAGGAGTTGCTGAGTCTCGTCTTAGTTAGTTAGTCGTATTAAGAGGGAAGTTTGAGTTAAGTGTTTGTTATGTTAACTGATTAACTGCAAACACTTCTCTAATCTGTTCCATGGTAAGTAACCCCCAAGATAAACTCTGCCGTGTTGTACTTGGCTGCTATTAATGACAATGAGACACAAGGCTTTCCTAATTGATTGTTACCTCGACTATACCTGTTACTAGTACCTGGCATTCCTACTCCCTAAATTTGTCACTAGTATCTGCTACTCTTACCCCCTAAATGTGTCACTAGTACTTGGCACTCCCTAAACTTGTCAGAAATACCTGGCACTCCTACCCCCCAAAACTTATCACTAGTACCTGGCATTCTTGCCCCTTAAACCTGTCACTAGTACCTGGCATTCTTGCCCCTTAAACCTGTCACTAGTACCTGGCATTCTTACCCCTTAAACATGTCACTAGTACCTGGCATTCTTACCCCTTAAACCTGTCACTAGTACCTGGCATTCTTACCCCTTAAACCTGTCACTAGTACCTGGCATTCTTACCCCTTAAACCTGTCACTAGTACCTGGCATTCTTACCCCTTAAACCTGTCACTAGTACCTGGCATTCTTACCCCTTAAACCTGTCACTAGTACCTGGCATTCTTACCCCTTAAACCTGTCACTAGTACCCAAGTATTCAAAATTCCCTTAAACCTGTCACTACCACTCCGGCATTGTTATCCCCTAAACTTATCACTAACACGTAATATAATCTTAAATCATTCAGTATAAAGTACAGGTACATGAACATGACTTAAAGATGAAATAAAAGAATTAAAATTATCACAATCTGGTCACATAGATATTATTTTACTTATTATTAAATCCTGTAAGAAAATTTTTAATAATTTTTCTTCTGGTTTTTGTTTTATTTAATTAATTTTTATAAAGTAATTTCAAATTCCTTCACATAATATAACACAGAGAAATATGCTTACGTGTAGAAGGAAATTTATTATTATTATTATTATTATTATTATTACATATTATTAAAGACAATTTACTGTCCTTCTGTTAATCACCGTGTTATAATAATTAACTCCAGTAAATCATTGAATATCTATGAACACAGGAACGTTTTTCACACACACACACACACACACACACACACACACACACACACACGCACACACACACACACAGCACACACACACACACACACACACACATTAGCTTCATAGCCATTCCACCTTCACAACCAAACCCATTCCAACACCCCATCTATTCCCAGGTTCATTCACTAGTTCCTATTATTATTATTCCAATCCTGGGTATTCCAATTTCATTCCCATTCCAAATCAATGCCAGATCTATTCCATACTTATTTCATTTAATTTCCTTCCTTAATTATAAGGTCATTCCATTTATATTCTATCTCCAATTTCATTCTCTGATCAGTCTTAACTCATATCCTCCACAGCTATTCCCATTTTGTTCCCAATTTGATCTCTACAATAATTCATTCCCACTTCGAATTCCCCATTCTAGTTCCATACCTATTCCCATTCCTAGCCTATTCCAATGACACCCATTCCCCAATGACCCCATCCTAGTTCCATATCCATTCCGAGCCTATTCCAGTGATACCCATTCCCATTATGTACCCTCTATTCCAAAGTGATACCCATTCCTACTGACCCCATTCCAGACATTCCTGCTCGTGCACATTCTATTCTGCTCTCATGGCGTGCGCATTACACCTCGTGTGACTTTCAATTTATACACACCATCCGTTCCTGCCCCCCCTCGCTAACTCGTTACTCCTACCACATATATTCCCAAATTCCTACCAATTCCACGCCAAAAATACCCTATTCCCGAATATGTACCTAAATATGTACTGCATTCCAACCCAATCATTCTAAAGTCCCACTCTGTCTTTGTATTTTTTATGCCTATTCCAGTATTCTATTCCTTAAGTCTTACCCATAACCCATTCCTGATTTCTTTTATTTTTTTTCATTCCCATTCCAAATTCTTACCTATTCCAATCTAGTCTTGGCTATTCCTAATCATATTTATTCATTCCCATTCCCAAAATCGCACCACATTCCTGTTCCTAAAGTTGCAACATCTTCAAACCGGCAATCCATCCCTATACCCAAAAATCGCATTCCCATTCCATTACCAAAATAGTACCCCGGTCTAATTCCTAAAATCATACCCCAATTCCATTCCCCAAAGTCGCACCCACATTCCAAATACGTACCCACATTCCCAAAGTCGTACCCTAACCCCATTCCACCATTCCTGCCTGGGAAAAAAAAGTCCTTGGAGATCGAGGGTAAAAATAATGTCATGGCAGAAGAGAGAGAGAGAGAGAGAGAGAGAGAGAGAGAGAGAGAGAGAGATCAAAGCCTCTTACAGCCGGCCACCACTCAAGACACCGACCTCCTGTGTGTATCTATTTAATCAACTTGTATGAGAGACTGACAGGGCACCGATTGAGGGATTGAAGAGGACGCCGCTAATTGAAGCATGTATGTTTATGATGGGTAGTGGTGGTGGAGGGGGAGTAGGGGGGGTGGGGGTGAGGGGGGTAGAGGGGCTGGTGGGTGTAGAGGTAGGTGTGGTGGTGTAGGCTGGGGAAGGCTGTGTGTGTGTGTGTGTGTTGCAGCGAAGGAGCTAGGGGAAGAAGAAGAATGAAATCCAAGAGGAAGTGAGGGAAGCAAGAGGAAGAAATGGAAGAGGAAAGAGAAAAGAAAAGGATGAAAAAGAGAGACGGAGAGAGGAGAGTAAGAGCTGAAGAGAAAGAGGAAGAAGAACCAGGAACAGTAAGGTGGAGCGTTTAGATCCGGTCAATTCGCCATAACAGATAAAGGCGACGTAACGCTTCTTACAGCAACGGGTACCTGTTTGCCATTAACAGAACGGCAAAACGGTAAAAATAGCAAGAGCGTCAGATACTCGTTCGATTAGCCGAATAGAACGGCACACTGGTAAAGACAACATAACAGCGACAGATACTCATTCGGATTAGCTTCTATCAGAACGGCACACTGGGTAAAATAACATAACAGCGACAGATACTCATTCGATTTAGCCATCAGAACGGCATAACGGTAAAATAACCAACAGCGACAGATGCTCATTCGATTAGCCTATCGTGAACGGCACACTGGTAAATAATAACGTAACAGCGATGAGAGATACTCATTCGATTAGCCTATCAGAACGGCATACTGGTAAAATAACATAACAGCGACAGATACTCGTTCGGATAGCCCATCAGGAACGGCACACACAGGTAAAAAATAACTCTTCGAAATACAGGCCTGGCCAAATCCTGCATAATAACGAGTCTTAATGTCCATTACATGACCATAATAGCTCACCTTGTCAAAATTCATATGATGGAGGAGAGGTCTAGGATCCCTGCCCCCTGTGTTGCCAGGCCCTGTCACACACCCCCTCCTGGTTTAGCAAGTGTGCTGCCAGGCCCCTCACACATCCCTCCCCGGTCCAGGTCCAGTGATTGCCAGGCCCTGTCACACATCCTCACCCAGTGTTGCCAGGCCCTCACACACACCCTTCCCCCAGTGTTGCAGGGCCCCGTCACACAGCTCTCACCCAGTGCTGCCAGGCCTCACATTACCCCTTTCCCCCAGTGTTACAGGCCCCATCACACATACCTCACCCAGGTAGTGTTGCCAGGCCCTCACACACCCTTCCCCAGTGTTAGCCAGGCCCCGTCACACACACCCCTCTAGTGTTAGCCAGGCTCCCGTCACACACCCCCCTCCCCCAATCTGTCATTGTATGTGGTACTGTAAGAAAATAAAAATAAATTCTTAGGTTGTAATAGTGGTAAATAACAAGACATTTATTCAATCAGTTAAAATGTTAAAAGTGTATTAATGTGTGTTATTATGCTATCTAAATAATTTAAATAACTAACTGGCTACAATGTTGTATTAGAAACTGTTCATTGTAATCTTAACACTATTTTCTTATTACATTTATTGAACCAGTTAAGTGTCAGGGAATCATTGAATGTATCATGAGTATTACAGCAGGCGAGAACGTATGTAATCTAAGGTAGGTTACAGGAAGTGATAATGCAGGTTAATACAGCGTTTTTTGTACTGTAGTCGTGTTATAGTGATTAATGTGTTTACCGAACCGAGGTTGGCAGAATCCGGTGTCCTGAGGTTACACATAATAAAGGTAATCAAAAACCAGGTTATCGGAATGAAAGAGATTGGAACTCAGGTGATTGATACTCAGGTGACTGAAACGAATCAATACACAGACGATCATATTTACGAGCGATCGAAACACAAAGAAAGTGATCAGACAATCAAACCCGGAAGACAGACGATCAGATCAGATGTCCACGAAATAAATCAAATTTCACAAGTTGATGATGAGAACCCTCCCTCCTCCGTCCTCCTCCCTGTAATCACTCCTCCTCCCCCATTGACTCTTCCCCCTCACTCTCTCCTTCTTCCCTCCACTCTGACTCCTCCTTTCACTCTCTCTCCCCTGACTTCCCCCTCCATCCCTCCCCTTCTGACTCCTCCCTCCTCCACCTCCCTCCTCCCCTCTAATCCCCGCCTCTAACTCCCCCTCCCCCCAGATCCCCTTCCTCCATCACTCTCCCTGACTTCCTTCCATCCTCCCTCTGATTCCCCCTCCTCCCTCCACCATATCTAACTCCCCTCCCCCTACATCCCCTTCCTCCCCGCCTCTCTCCTAACTAATGACCGACAGACACAACCACGGACAGCTTCTACCCCTCACCCAGGTGCTAATTGGCGCCCCACGTCAAGAAGGTGAATTAAGAAATGGTTTTTGTTAAGAGTTATACAGAGCCTCGCACCCACGCCCATAGATGGTACATGCCCACACCTACACCCACATCCATAGATGGTAGCCACACCCACGCCCATAGGCTGTAGCCGCCCACACCTACACCCACATCCATAGATGGTAGCCACGCCCACGCCCACATCCATAGATGGTAGCCACGCCCACACCTACACCTATGCGGTAGCCACGCCCACATCTACATCCATAGATAATAGCCACGCCCACACCCACGCCCATCGATGATAGTTCCTCCTGTGAGCATACACCGTACCACAGGTCGCCTAACAACACGCCCATCACCACGCCATCACCGCTTCCATCACCACGCCCATCACCAAGCCCATCACCACGCCTATCATCAAGCCCATCACCACGCCCATTACCAAGTCCATCACCATATATAGCTGTCAACGATTCCCCCATTACTCAAATTGGTTAATTGAGACAATAGACGGCAAAAAAAATAATACCAAAATAATTCCCTTTGAGGTTTAGCTGAATGTTTGTATAAAAACATAGATCGGTAGAGTCAATAATTGCTAATTAATTGGGTTATGAAAATAATAGGATAGATAATAGCGGGGGGTTGATCAGTTGAGTTAATTGGGGAGGTTAAGTCTGGATTTGTTTATATAACTGGAGGAAGCTAATTGTTGTACCTGAATTCGGGTTTAGGTGATTAGTTGTCAGGTATAAAGTCTGACAATTGGTCTTAAAAATGGGGCCTATGGTATTGGCATCAAAATTGCGGTTCCTGGATATGAAATTAGCCTTTGTTTATTGGTCGTAAAAAGAGGGCTGGCTTTTTTAAAATAGGGGATGATAATTGGTTATAGAACAGGCTTTGTGATTGGTAAAACGAAATTGAGATAAACACAAATAGGATTAAGTAATAGGTCATAAAATTGGCTGACTATGACACATAATAACTGAACTTGAGTTATTCAGTTGCATATAAAATACGATTACCTAATTAGCTACATCAACCCGGATTGGTTGGACTGATTCGTTGTAAAAATGAAAGCCGATTATTAATGCAGATACGAATACAATCCAATATTTTCACGATAACAAACACCATAATACAGAACATCCTTCTTGAACACCTAATAACCCACACTGTATACACATATGCATATAACATATTATTAAATATGTTGTAAGTGACACACACCGAATTCACCATCCATTCCTAACCTTTAACTTAAATTACCAAGTATTTCTCATTAACTTACCATAACAAAACGTCCCTACCAAGGCGTTATGGTGGAGTGGCCGACGTTCTGTAGCCTTAACTTGTATCTCAGACCATTAACTTCAAGCGACAATAAGTGTTTACCTGTAATAGATACGATAGCACTAGTTCCCCAGTAATACAAACACACCTCCCTCATAGTATAACGATATGCACCAATACTGTTACTATTATGTCTAATGTACTAGCACTATTTTCTTATATTATGTCATCTGTGTCTTTATGCACACGGATCATTCATGCAGGATGTCCTTACGAGCACGTATTGATCACTATAGAAGAACAGCCCAGTCTCAACCATTGTAAGTTAGAAATTATCAATAACTCGTAATCAACCAGTGTATTCACTCTCCCAGCCTAATCTTTACCTTTTTGATATGTTACCATGTTGGAATGCCCTGTAGTATAACCTTTCTCCCACCTTATTATATATCATATCTGTATCAGTTTATGTTACTTGTACATTATTTGTTAATCAAGTGACCCATTTCCAATTCATTATGTAACTGTATATTTTCACCTTCCGCTTGCCATATGCGTTCTTTTAATAAAACCGTTAATCATTATTATTATTATTATTATTGCATATTATTATTATTATTATTATTATTATTTCGCAATATCGCTATATATTACCGTATTCGTTGGGGACGAGCAATAAAATATCTTCCTGTAACCATTATATTTTGAGTGATATTTGTGCACCATAGGTTGATCAAGTGTGTACCATTACTACTACTACTACTACTACTACTACTACTACTAATACTACTACTACTACTACTACTAGCCTCTTTTTCACTAATGGACTGGTTCTGGATAAACTGTCCATCACTGTTTGTTGTCTTTAGGTTTACTCAGTGTTGGACCTCATCAAAATTATCACCTAATTAATTTACTGAACCCGAGGTAAGACTTTCACTGTTTCTCCGATAGAGGTGGGGTTGGGGTGAGAGGCGGTGGCTGAGTGGATATAAAACTTCAGATCTTCTGTCTTAGGGATGACTATAGGTCGATCCCAGCAATCTCAGTCCATTTTCAGATGTACTACGTATATATGTAGGTATGTTCAACCCTGCTTAACGTTCACACCCCAAGGTAACGTCTACACTTGGCATAGTACTGCTCACCCCAGCAGTAACGTTCTCACCCTGCTGCAACGTTCTCACCCCCAAGGTAACGTTCTCACCCCAGTAACGTTCGCACCTCTAGGCTCTTTGAATAGTTCTCTTCACTCTACAAAGATGAAGAGTTCGCTGACCTGTTTATAAAGACACAATAACGTTTCCAGTATAGCTGGGTGTTTTTATTCACCAAACCCAATGTTATAAAAGAGAATTTATTCTGGACTTACAGAAACGTTTAAATAGTATCACCCCTGTTAATATGGACACTCGTAAATATCTCTTTGTAGAACCCTGAGTGAAAAAAAATAATAAAAAATAAAATACTGAAACCAACCCCCTTCTGCGGCGTACAAACAAATGATTTTATTTTTTTATTTTATATATATTTAACGTAAAGCAGGAATACGGAAACAACATCATACTTTTCTGAAAAATTTACAAAGAAGGAAAAAATCTTTTGAACTATAATTGGAAGCTTATAAAACGACATTTTAATATTCTTACCAAACATACGAGTTAACAAAAAATAAGACTTAAAAAACTATAGCAAAAAATAATATAAATACAATGCATAAGTAAACAAAAGAGAATAGACAAACAAACACACTACAGCAAAAACACAAACATAAACACACGAACAAAGTAAAAAGAACACTCTTCTAAAAACTCTCACGATGGAGAAAAATAAAATAAAAAACATTGGAACATCTGCAGTGTAAGGCAAAGTATTACAATCAGTGTGACGCGTATTCCTTTACCCGCCCTACTCATACGGGGTGACACACAGAGGTCTGACTGCTTGTGGAAACAAGGAGACGAGAGTAGACGTTTTAAGTTGTTATGTTCTGCCGCTACCTTAATGTTACCTGAGGAATGACGGGGATATCAGGGGTGGAGGGGAGGGGGGTGCAGGAGTGGGGATATAAGGGTACAAAACGGGGCAGAGGGATTAAACACAGGGCAATGGGTGTGTGTGTATAGACAGTATTGTGGGCAAGAATTATGGGGTAGTGTCGAAAATATAGTTCCGCATCAATTATGGAAGACAATTTGGCTGAAAAAAACACTCACACATTGCAAGACAGAATAGATAGACAGGATAGACAGACAAACAGATAGACAGACCTATTGAATAACACACCCAGTCAATGTCACCCAGAAGGAAACAAAAGTGATTAAATTATACAAGAGGCTGTAGGTCTGACACAGTGGTCTTAGAGGGGTGTAGGTCTGACACAGTGGTCTTAGAGGGGTGTAGGTCTGACACGGTGGTCTTAGAGGGGTGTAGGTCTGACACAGTGGTCTTAGAGGGGTGTAGGTCTGGACACGGTGGTCTTTAGAGGGTGTAGGTCTGACACAGTGGTCTTAGAGGGTGGGCTCAGATACGTGGTCTTAGAGGTGTAGGTCTGACACAGTGGTCTTTAGGGGGGTGTAGGTCTGACACGGTGGTCTAGAGGGGTAGGTCTGGCACAGTGGTCTTAGAGGGGTGTGGGGTCTGACACGGTGGTCTTAGAGGGGTAGGTCTGCACGGTGGTCTTAGAGGGTGTGGGTCTGACACGGTCTTAGGAGGGGTGTGGGTCTTGACACATGGTCTTAGGAGGGGTGGGGTCTGACACGGTGGTCTTAGGAGGGGTGTAGGTCTGGCATGGTGGTCTTAGGAGGGGTGTAGGTCTGGACACGGTGGTCTTAGAGGGGTGTGGGTCTGGACAATGGTGGTCTTAGGAGGGGTGGGTCTGACACGGTGGTCTTAGAGGGGTGTGGGTCTGGCACGGTGGGGAGGGTGTGGGTCTGACACGGTGGTCTAGAGGGGTGGTAGGTCTGACACGGTGGTCTTAGAGGGGTGTGGGCCTGACACGGTGGTCTTAGAGGGGTGTAGGTCTGACACAGTGGTCTTTAGAGGGGTGTAGGTCTGACACAGTGGTCTTAGGGGTGTAGGTCTGACACAGTGGTTCTTTAGAGGGTACACACAGTCTTAGGAGGGGTGTGGGTCTGCACAGTGGTCTTAGAGGGGTGTAGGTCTGACACAGTGGTCTTAGAGGGGTGTGGGTCTGCACAGTGGTCTTAGAGGGTGTAGGTCTGACACAGTGGTCTTAGAGGGGTGTAGGTCTGATTGCTGTGGTCTTAGAGGGTGTAGGTCTGACACGGGTGGTCTTAGGGAGGGGTGTGGGGTCTGACACGGTGGTCTTAGAGGGTGTGGGGTCTGACACAGGTCTTAGAGGGTGTGGGTCTGGCACAGTGGTTCCTGAGGGGGCAGGTCTGACACAGTGGTCTTAGAGGGGTGTAGGTCTGACACGAAGTCTTAGGAGGGTGTGGGTCTGACACACAGTGGTCTTAGAGGGGTGTAGGTCTGACAGTGGTCTTAGAGGCCTGACACAGTGGTCTTAGAGGTGTGGTAGGTCTGATGTCAGTGGTCTTAGAGGGGTGCAGGGCTCGATGCCACAGTGGGTCTTAGAGGGGTGTGGTCTGGCACAGTGGTTCTAGAGGGGTGTGGGTCTGACACGGTGGTCTTAGAGGGGTGTGTCCACACAGTGGTCTTAGAGAGGGGTGTAGGTCTGACACAGTGGTCTTAGAGAGGTGTAGGTCTGACACAGTGGTCTTAGAGGGTGTGGGTCTGACACGGTGGTCTTAGAGGGGTGGGTCTGACACTGTGGTTCCTAAGAGGGGTGTAGGTCTGACACGGTGGTCTTAGAGGGGTGTGTGGGGTCTGACACAGTGGTCTTAGAGAGGGTGTGGGTCTGGCACGGTGGTCTTTAGAGGGGTGTGTGGGTCTTACTATGGTCTAGAGGGGTGTGGGTCTGGACACGGTGTATCTTAGAGGTTGTAGGTCTGACACAGTGGTGGTCTTAGAGGGGAAGTAGGGTCTGACACAGTGGTCTTAGAGGGTGTGGGTCTGACACAGTGGTCTTTAGAGGGTGTAGGTCTGGACACAGTGGTCTTAGGAGAGGTGTAGGTTCCACACAGTGGTCTTAGAGAGGTGGGGTGGTCTGACACTTCTGTGGTCTTAGAGGGTGTGTGGGGTCTGACACAGTGGTCTTAGAGGGGTGTGGGGTCTGACACAGTGGTCTTAGAGGGGTGTAGGTCTGGACACTTGGTGGTCTTAGAGGGGGTGTGGGGTCTGCACGGTGGTCTTAGAGGGGTGTGGGTCTGACACGGTGGTCTTAGAGGGGTGTAGGTAGGTCTGACACGGTGGCTTAGAGGGGTGTAGGTCTGACACGGGTGGTCTTAGAGGGGTGTGGGGTCTGACACGGTGGTTCAGAGGGGTGTAGGTCTGACACGGTGGTCTTAGAGGGGTGGGTCTGACACAGTGGTCTTAGAGGGGTGTAGGCTGGCACAGTGGTCTTAGAGGTGGGTGTTGGTCTGACACGGTGGTCTTAGAGGGTGTAGGTCTGGACACGTGGTCTTAGAGGGTGGGTCTGGCACAGTGGTCTTAGAGGTGTGGGTCTGGCACAGTGGTCTTAGAGGGGTGTAGGTCTGAGACGGTGGTCTTAGAGGGGTGTAGGTCTGACACAGTGGTCTTAGAGGGGTGTAGGTCTGGACACAGTGGTCTTAGAGGTGTGGGTCTGACACGGTGGTCTTAGAGGGGTGTAGGTCTGGCACAGGTCTTAGAGGGGGTGTAGGGTCTGACACAGTGGTCTTAGAGGGGGTGTGGGGTCTGACACAGTGGGTTCTAGAGGGGTGTAGGCTCCACACAGTGGTCTTAGAGGGGGTGTAGGTCTGACACGGTGGTCTTAGAGGGTGTGGGTCTGACACAGTGGTCTTAGAGGGGTGTGGGTCTGACACAGTGGGTCTTAGAGGGGGTGTGGTAGGTCTGACACAGTGGTCTTAGAGAGGTGTAGGTCTGGACACAGTGGTCTTAGAGAGGTGTAGGGTCTGACACAGTGGTCTTAGAGGGGTGTGTGGGTCTGACACAGTGGTCTTTAGAGGGGTGTAGGTCTGACACAGTGGTCTTAGGAGGGTGTGGGCCTGGACACAGTGGTCTTAGAGAGTGTGTAGGTCTGACACAGTGGTCTTTAGAGGGGTGTAGGTCTGACACAGTGGTCTTAGAGAGGTGGTGGTCTGACACAGTGGTCTTAGAGAGGTGTAGGTCTGACACTTGGTGGTCTTAGAGGGGTGTGGTCTGACACAGTGGTCTTAGAGGGGTGTAGTCTGACACAGTGGTCTTAGAGAGGTGTAGGTCTGACATTAGTGGTCTTAGAGGGGTGTGGGTCTGACACGGTGGTCTTAGAGGGGTGTGGGTCCACACTGTGGTCTTAAGAGGGGTGTAGGTCTGACACGGTGGTCTTAGAGGGGTGTGGGTCTGACACAGTGGTCTTAGAGGTGGGTCTGGCACGAAAAATTTTGAGGGGTGGTCTGACACAGTGGTCT
>NW_024732451.1:0-8746 GCF_018991925.1 Homarus americanus | reverse complement strand
CGTTTTTGCTTTTTGTTTAACTGTTAGCACTTATAAAGCTTAGTACAGTATTACCCCCGCCTAACGCGGGTTTCACTTAACGCGTTTTATCATATACGCGTGCCCTCGCCAGAGCTGAACTTTCACTTAACACGGATTTTTCACATATACGCTGTGAGTGTCCGGCTTGAGACGCTATTTTTTAGATTTGCCCCACCCGCCACCCTGCCTGACTGCCTGTTTTAGCTCATAAAATTCATACAAATTACTCTGCCAGAATATAAATTTACATTGCTGAATTTTATAATTTGGTGATCATTTTGAATATAAACATCATATATTTTGCATTAGACATACAAATTTTAGATAAAATGTTTACTCTTGAGTAAATATGTTATCTTTTGTGCAAAATATATGACATTTATATTCAAAATATTCCTGGTCTTACAAGGAATCCAGCAATGTCAATTATATTATCCTAACTTTAGTTTGAGGTATTATTTATTACAAAAAAGTTAAGTATTCTGGTTTTCCACACATCTCCTTGGGACGGTTGGTGGGGTGGGGGGAGGAGGACCGACTGACCATCTGTTACCCCTGTGAAGAATATTTTTTTTTTTATTAACTGAAGATATTTGTTTTAGCTCATAAAATTCATACAAATTACTCGGTCAGAATATATAATTTACATTGCTGGAATTTTATAATTTGATGATCATTTTGAATATAAACATCATATATTTTGTATTAGACATACAAATTTTAGATAAAATTTTTAATCTGAGTAAGTATGTTATCTTTGTGCAAAATATATGACATTTATATTCAAAATATTCCTGGTCTTACAAGGAATCCAGCAATGTCAATTATATTATCCTAACTTTAATCTGAGGTATTATTAATACAAAATGTTAAAATTTATTTTTTTCACCCCACATCTCTTGAAGGGACGATTGGTGGGGGTGGGGGGAGGGGGACTGACCACGGTTGAAGAGGGGGAGGCAAGGTGGGGTACTTTTGATTGACAGATAGTGTCCAGAAGATTATTTTTTTTTATTAACTGAAGATATTTGTTTTAGCTCATAAAATTCATACAAATTACCCAAGTCAGAATATAATTTACATTGCTGGAATTTAATTTGATGATCATTTTGAATATAAACATCATATATTTTGCATTAGACATACAAATTTTAGATAAAATTTTTAATCTGAGTAAGTATGTTATCTTTGTGCAAAATATATGACATTTATATTCAAAATATTCCTGGTCTTACAAGGAATCCAGCAATGTCAATTGTATTATCCTAACTTTAGTTTGAGGTATTATTTATTAAAATTTAGTGGTTTTCCAAAAATTTCTCAGAGAGGGAAGAGCCGCAGTGTAGTGTGAGAGGGGAGGGAGTTGAGTCCATTATTTGAATGGATATTAACTTGGCGACTGTATTTCTCTATTTTAAGTATTAATTGTGTGCATGTACCATCATAAAATTAAGATGCTATTTTACTACAACATAGTTATGTGTCTTCAAAAAATCGAGTTTGGGGTCCCGGGTTTCTATTGAATTATATTCTTCAACACTATCTGTCAGTCAAAAGTACCCCACCTTGCCTTCCCCCTCTTCCAACCGCGTGGTCCAGTCCCAACCCTCCCCACCCCCACCAATCCTCCATTCAAGAGTTTTTAACATTTAGTATTAAATAATACCTCCAGATTAAAGAAGTTAGGATAATATAATTGACATTGCTGATTCCTTAATAGACTCAGGTATTTGAATAAATATTTTTGGGCAAAGATAACATAAAGAACAATTTTTTATCTAAAAATTGTATGTTTAAAATATATTTAAAATTCCAACAATGTAGAATATATTCTGACTTGGCGTCAATGAATTTATAGCTAAAACAAATATCTTCAGTTAAAAAATAATTCTTGGGTAACAGATAGGTCAGGGTCGTTGATTGCTCTCCCTCCCCCCTGCCGTCCAAGGTATTCATGGGATAACCACTAAATTTTAATAAATAATACATAAAAAGCTAAAGTTAGGATAATATAATTGACATTGCTGGATTCCTTGTAAGACCAGGAATATTTTGAATATAAATGTCATATATATTTTTCGACAAAGATAACATAATTACCTGGAGAACAATTTTTTTATCTAAAAATTGTAATTGTCTCAAAATATATGTTGTTTATAAATAAAATGATCACCAAATTATAAGAATTCCAACAATATAAATTATAATTACAACAGCTGGGTAATTTGTATGAATTTTATGAGCTAAAAACAAGGCAGTCAGGCAGGGTGGCCCGGGGTGGGGGTGGTCTGAATATAAAATAACTCTCGAGCCGGACCTCACTCGTTTTTGGAAAAATCCGCGTTAAGTGAAAGTTCAGCTTTTGGCAAGGCACCGTGTATGGTCTCAATTGTTTTTGTTACTTTTGACAACACAATATACATACAAGGAGTATAGTGTTTCTCACTTTTGATCTTTTTTCATTTTTGTATTTCTTTATGGTTCTTTATTATTATTAAGGTGTTATTATTGTTACTTTATATTCATTTTTTATTTCTTTATTATAAATTATATTTACTATGAATTATTATTATTATTACATTTTTGCTACCCAGGCCCCAATGTGAGTCAGTTACCTGTGCCCGGGTGGGCTAATCCCCATTATGTCTAGTTATGTTCCACACAGGAATGCATAGATCAAACACATCATATCCGGTCACATTGCAGAAGACATTCAGGTCACCTCCACGGCCCAGTAAACCTGTCAACTAAGTAGGCAAGTTAATGGCTGGTACAGAGATCAAGACTGTACAGCACCCTGCCTAGACGTGTGACTGCCGGCTCTAGCCCTGAGCCCGATAATTCTCTCAGAACCCTGTGTTGGTTAATTCATAAATAAACCCAACAGATTGTGATATGCTAAAACTATATATTTTTATAATAAATGGAAAAGGTGCCAAGTGTTTACTTGGAACATTAACAATAAGATAAACACCCAAACATATTATTTGTGACTCCTAGTGAACCTAACAGGAATATCTATATCTAACTGAACCAAGAGTGAGGACATAGTGCAGTGACCAGCCTTCACTTTAGTACCAGGTGTGACATTGGTGAAGATAACATACAGTACTCATATAATTCTCCACCATAACATCACATTAAAGTGTTACCAGGTGGATAACCAATTATCCATGTCCAGAACATCTTTTCTGGATATTAGTAATCTATTATATGAACTTGAATAATTCTTACCAACACACAAGACCATACAGTTCTCCAGTCAAATTTTCTATAAGATCTTTCCCTTAAACTTTCATGTAAGATTCTTTTTACCAGTGTGCACAGCTATATATGTGCCTCTTCAGATGTTCTTTTCTGTAATAACTTTTACCACACTCTTCACACTTAAAATTCTTCTCAGTAGTGTGTCTAACCATATGTTTTTTCAGATCACCTTTTGTATAATAACTTTTACCACACTCTTCACACTTAAAATTCTTCTCAGTAGTGTGTCTAGCCATATGCCTCTTCAGAATGGGTTTTGTAGAATAACTTTTACCACACTCTTCACACTTAAAATACTGACGAGTGTGTGCAACTATATGCTTCTTCAATTCAGTAAGTCTGTAATAACTTTCGCCACACTCATCACACTTAAAATTCTTCTCAGTAGTGTGTTTAACCATATGTACTTTCAGTTCACTTTTTCTGTAATAACTTTTGTCACACTCATCACACTTAAAATTCTTCTCACCAGTGTGTGTAACCATATGATTTTTCAGATCAGCTTTTCTGTTACAACTTTTACCACACTCTCCACACTTAAAATTCTTCTCACCAGTGTGTACAACTATATGCTTCTGCAGTTCATAATTTCTGTAAAAACTTTTACCACACTCTCCACACATAAAATTCTTCTCACCAGTGTGTACACGCATATGATCCTGCAGTTCATGTCTTCTGTAATAACTCTTACCACACTCTCCACACATAAAATTCTTCTCACCAGTGTGTACAAGCATATGATCATACAGTGCACAACTTCTGTAATATCTTTTACCACACTCTTCACACTTAAAATTCTTCTCACCAGTGTGTACACGCATATGATAAACCAGTTCACAATTTCTGAAATAACTTTTACCACACTCTTCACACTTAAAATTCTTCTCACCAGTGTGTACAATCTTATGATTCTTCAGATCACTTTTTCTGTAATAACTTTTACCACACTCTTCACACTTAAAATTCTTCTCACCAGTGTGTACAACCATATGCTGCTTCAGTTTGCCTTCTCTGTAATAACTTTTACCACACTCTTCACACTCAAAATTCTTCTCACCAGTGTGTACAACCATATGCTGCTTCAGTTTGTCTTCTCTGTAATAACTTTTACCACTCTCTTCATTAAGATCTTTCTCATTAACAGTCACATGTTGTGTCCCATCATAGTTACTGCTAAAGTTTTCATCAAACTCTTCACACTTAATATCTTTCACATCAGCAGTCACATGATGTGTCCCATCATAGTCACTGTTTAAGCTTCCATTAAACTCTTCATACTTAATATCTTTCACATCAGCAGTCACATGATGTGTCCCATCATAGTCACTGCTAAAGCATTCATTAAACTCTTCACACTTAATGACTGTCTCATCAGCAGTCACATGACGTGTCTCATCATAATCACTGTTAAAGCTTTCTTCAAACTCTTCACACTTAATACTTATCTTATCATCTATGTGTTCATCTGTACATGTATGCATTTTCAAAGCATCATTACTGCCAAAAACTTCCCCACACTGATCATTATTTGGCCCACTAGGTCCTGCTATTTGATTCATAAACTGGGCCATCTTTTACACACTTTACAACACTCCATACAAGAAAATATATCCATCAGTGTACACACATTTGGGTAACTTCAGCACCGCATACAAAGGTTATCCACTTTTCACAACTAAATTTGCATTAATAATTCTGCACATGTATGTGGTTCTTGAGCTACTCTTGTATGAGAAACATTTACCACAAGTGAACTTTGTCTCAACAGTACACAAGCACAGCAAACACTTGTCACATTTATATATTGGAACATATATTAGCAGTGTACACAAGTGCAAGTCACAAGGTAATAGTTTAGTTTGAACATTGCAACACTCTTCATCCTGTATTTAGATAATATATAACACAATGAACCACTTAAATGATATTTTCAGGAGAGATTCACTTGTGTGAATCTTGTTTTTATTCTCACTGTTTCCTAGAACACCAACTTGACTTTCATATTGTTTAACAATTGGAGAGTTGACATTTACCTTAATTATGGTTACAATGTTCTCGGAAAAATGTTCTTTAATCCTCATACTGTACTGACTTATTGCACAGCTGTGAGGAATTGTTCTGCCTCTTGTTTTATAGAGCTTTAATACTAAGTTGTGGTGGGAGATGTTTGTGTGGGATGGCCTCCTGATGTTACCATAACGGTCCTTTCTTACATCCGTCCACTCACACCTTTATGTCTGAAATAAAGTGAACAGTATTACAATGCTGAAGTTTTCGGAATTCCATAGTTTATGGAAGACTTACTGTAAAGTAGATAGTTCCCCAAGGAAACAACTTGGCTGGCTCTGTAATCAATTAGCCTCACTTCCATAATTACAGTACAGTACTCACTAACGGCTGGATTGACTGGGGATGTTCTGGATACTAACTACCAGTGGCGAATCCTCTGAGCATGCTACGCATGCGGTGCACGCTCACTGCTCAGAGCTTTTTGTTTGTTTATTCATCTTAAATAAAAAATTTACATTTATACTCTAAAATGCAGCCTAGCGCTTAGTAACAGTACTGTGTAAGGGAGCGCGGCCGGGGCTAGCTCCTCTCCCAAGCGCATCGGTAGGTGCTGTTTCACCTCGATGAAAGCCTGCGAGTGCAACTCGCTGACGTCACAGTCAAACCACGGTGAAATGGCAGATATGATGCGCCAGGCCGTGGGGCTCCACCCACGTAGTCTGCGTGGGTAGTGCGTGTTGTTTACATTCTTCCCCTCGTGTGTGTTGTGGTGCTTCTGCTACCCGAGTGTTATAGACTTATAGTGTTATAAATGTTCTACTTGCAATGGAAACTGTGGTAGAATAGGACACATATTTAGTTAAGGAACTGCTGGAAAAGCCATTTTCGAGAAGAAACTTTTCAGAGAAAATTGAAAACGTAGGAAAACGTAGACCATGTCCACGAATTCCAGGACTTACAAAGAAGCATACAGATAAAAACAAAGAAAATGTTAGGCATTTTAATATCACGCAGTACGAAAGCACGCATTAGTTGACTGGCTCAAATAAGTTCTCCTTCTAGTCGCATCACTCTATCCTCCTGTATCTCTTACTTAAGGCAAGTTTCTTACACACTACACACTAGCGGTTAGGTTAGGTAGGTTAAGTATGGTTTTTGTATTTTTTGACCTTCCACTCATATCCAACAGCAGTGAAGGTCATATTTGTACTGATCCTTCCACTTCGAACTAAGGCACAGTCGGCCCTTAACACAAGCGGGTTTAGCATACACGGATTTGCAAATACGCGGATTGCCCCGCCGGAGGAATATTCTGTACTTTGAAGTAATTGAAGTACATTCAAATCGCATGCCATTTAACTCGCACGCGGCACCGAACACGGGACACCGCCCGCTCCCGCAACCTCACACACACACACGCATAGATCTCCCTCACTCAGTCAGTCTCGCTGTAACCACGCTTGTGTTGACATCAGCATTGTAGTTGCAAAAATATTACATTTCCGTGAATGTATTATATCAAGCACAGTATGAAAAGAATATCACTAATATAACAGTATTTTAACCGAAAACTACTAAGAAAACGAGTAACATATCTTGAACATCGGAAAGTTAGGTAAAGTCTTTTGTTTTCATGTAGTTTATCCTAATTTACATTGAAATGCATTACGTTTCAGCAAAACTACTATTTATTTCTGAGAATATGGAAATGTAATATTTTGCTGAAATGACGTACGTATTACAGTGGAAAGTGACGAAAGCAATTACATTCGCTTTCTTTCGTTCAAAAGATGTTACCATAATCGCTTTTCGAATGGTTTTCAGTTAAAAAACTGTTGTATTACAATAATATTCTATCCTAATTCACTTGTGAAGCAACAGTTGTTTTAACTGAAAACTATTCGAAAAGCGATTACGGTAACATCTTTTGAATGAAAGAAACCTAAAGTCATTGTTTTCGTCACGATTTTATCCCACTTTCCACTGTAATACGTACGTCATTTCAGCAAAAATATTACATTTCCGTGAATGTAGTATATCAAGCACAGTATGAACAGAATATCATTTTAATATAACAGTATTTTAACCGAAAACTATTAAAAAAAGGAGTAACATCTCTTGAACATCAGAAGATTAGGTAAGGTCTTTTGTTTTCGTCATGTATTTTATCCTATGTTACATTGAAATACATCACGTTTCAGCAAAACTACTACAGTTGTACCCCACTTAACGCGGTCAATAGAACCCAGAGGGTCCCGTGTTAAGTGAAATCCGCATTAAGTGAACAACAGAACATATGGGATTAATTCCAATAGAAACCGGCCCGACCCCCAAACTCCACTTTTTGAAGACACAACTATGTTGTAGTAAAAATAAGATCTTAATTTTATGATGGTACATGCACACAATTAATACTTAAGAGAAATAGAGAAATACAGTCGCCAAGTTAATGTCCATTCAAATAATGGACTCAACTCCCTCCCCCTCTCACACTACACTGCCGGCTCTTCCCTCTCTGAGAAATTTTTGGGGGAAAACCACTAAATTTTAATAAATAATACCTCAAACTAAAGTTAGGATAATACAATTGACACTGCTGGATTCCTTGTAAGACCAGGAATATTTTGAATATAAATGTCATATATTTTGCACAAAAGATAACATACTTACTCAGATTAAAAATTTTATCTAAAATTTGTATGTCTAATGCAAAATATATGATGTTTATATTCAAAATGATCATCAAATTATAAGAATTCCAGCAATGTAAATTATATTCTGACCGGGTAATTTGTATGAATTTTATGAGCTAAAACAAATATCTTCAGTTAATAAAAAAAAAAAAATATTCTTCACAGGGTAACAGATGGTCGGTCGGTCGGTCCCTCCCTCCCCCCACCCCCCACCAACCGTCCCAAGGAGATGTGTGGGAAAACCAGAATACTTAACTTTTTTGTAATAAATAATACCTCAAACTAAAGTTAGGATAATATAATTGACATTGCTGGATTCCTTGTAAGACCAGGAATATTTTGAATATAAATGTCATATATTTTGCACAAAAGATAACATATTTACTCAAGAGTAAACATTTTATCTAAAATTTGTATGTCTAATGCAAAATATATGATGTTTATATTCAAAATGATCACCAAATTATAAGAATTCCATCAATGTAAATTATATTCTGGCCGGGTAATTTGTATGAATTTTCTGAGATAAAACAGGCAGTCAGGCAGGGTGGCAGGTGGGGCAAATCTAAAAATAGCGTCTCGAGCCGGACACTCACCGCGTATATGATGAAAAAATCCGTGTTAAGTGAAAGTTCAGCTCTGGCGAGGCACAGCGTATATGATAAAACGCGCTAAGTGAAACCGCGTTAGGCGGGGTAATACTGTATTTATTTCTGAGAATATATTCATTCAGGCACAGTTTAGGTAAAATATGT